>NC_138555.1:58108392-58241649 GCF_964273705.1 Natrix helvetica | reverse complement strand
GGGGGGGGTGGAAGAACCTTGGGAGATCGGAGGGGGCAATACAGAGGGGAGTCCAGTAGAAAGTTATGGCTCACTGAGGAAAGAACCTCAGGAGATTGGAGGGGGCAAGACAGAGGGGAATCCAGTAGAAAGATATGGCATGTGGGGGGTTGGGAGAACATTGGGAGATCAGAGGGGGCAAGAGAGATGGGAAACCAGTAGAAAATGGCATGGGGGGGGGAAGAACCTTGGGAGATGCTAGGAGGCAAGACGGAGGGGAATCCAATAGAAACATGCCATAAGCTGAGGAAAGAACCTCGGGAGATCAGAGGGGGAAGACAGAGGGGAATCCAGTAGAAAGCTATCGCACGCTGGGGAAAGAACCTTGGGAGATGCAAGGAGGCAAGACAGACGGGAATCCAGCAGAAAGATATGGCATGCGGGGGTGAGGGGGAGAAAGAACCTTGGGAGAGCGGAGGGGGCAAGACAGACGGAAATACAGTAGAAAATGGCAAGCAGTTGGGGGGGAAAGAACCTTGGGAGATCTGAAGGGGCAAGACAGAGGGAAATCCAGTAGAAAGCTATCGCACACTGGGGAAACAAAGCTTGGGAGATAAGAGGGGGCAAGAGAGATGGGAATCCAGTAGAAAATGGCATGGGGGGGGGGAAATAAAGCTTGGCAGATAAGAGGGGGCAAGACAGAGGGGAATCCAGTAGAAAATGGCACGGGGGGGGGGGTAGAACCTTGGGAGATCGGAGGGGCAAGACAGAGGGGAATTCAGTAGAAAGTTGCCACACGCTGGGGAAAGAACCTTGGGAGATCGGAGGGGCGAGACAGAAGGGAATCCAGTAGAAAGATATGGCACGCGGTGGGGGGGGGATAACCTTTGGAGATCAGAGGGGGCAAGAGAGATGGGAATCCAGTACAAAATGGCATAGGGGGGGGGGGGGGGAGAACCTTGGGAGATGCTAGGAGGCAAGACGGAGGGGAATCCAATAGAAACATGCAATAAGCTGAGGAAAGAACCTCGGGAGATCAGAGGGGGCAAGACAGAGGGGAATCCAGTAGAAAGATATGGCACGGGGGTGGGGGTGGGTGGAAGAACCTTGGGAGATCGGAGGGGGCAATACAGAGGGGAGTCCAGTAGAAAGTTATGGCTCACTAGGGAAAAAACCTTGGGAGATCGGAGGAGGCAAGACAGAGGGGAATCCAGTAGAAAGATGCCATATGCTGAGGAAAGAACCTTGGGAGATCGGAGGGGGCAAGACAGAGGGAAATCCAGTAGAAAGATGTCATATGCTGAGGAAAGAACCTTGGGAGATCGGAGGGGGCAAGACAGAGGGAAATCCAGTAGAAAGCTATCCCACACTGGGGAAACAAAGCTTGGGACATGCCAGGAGGCAAGACAGAGGGGAATTCAGTAGAAAGATATGGCACGTGAGGGGTTGGGAGAACCTTGGGAGATCAGAGGGGGCAAGACATAGGGGAATCCAGTAGAAAGATATGGCACGGGGGGGGGGGGGTGGAAGAACCTTGGGAGATCGGAGGGGGCAATACAGAGGGGAGTCCAGTAGAAAGTTATGGCTCACTGAGGAAAGAACCTCAGGAGATAGGAGGGGGCAAGACAGAGGGGAATCCAGTAGAAAGATATGGCATGTGGGGGGTTGGGAGAACATTGGGAGATCAGAGGGGGCAAGAGAGATGGGAAACCAGTAGAAAATGGCATGGGGGGGGGAGAACCTTGGGAGATGCTAGGAGGCAAGACGGAGGGGAATCCAATAGAAACATGCCATAAGCTGAGGAAAGAACCTCGGGAGATCAGAGGGGGAAGACAGAGGGGAATCCAGTAGAAAGATATGGCGGGGGGGTGGGGGGGGAAGAACCTTGGGAGATCGGAGGGGCAAGACAGAAGGGAATCCAGTAGAAAGCTATCGCACGCTGGGGAAAGAACCTTGGGAGATGCAAGGAGGCAAGACAGACGGGAATCCAGCAGAAAGATATGGCATGCGGGGGTGAGGGGGAGAAAGAACCTCGGGAGAGCGGAGGGGGCAAGACAGACGGAAATACAGTAGAAAATGGCAAGCAGTTGGGGGGGAAAGAACCTTGGGAGATCTGAAGGGGCAAGACAGAGGGAAATCCAGTAGAAAGCTATCGCACACTGGGGAAACAAAGCTTGGGAGATAAGAGGGGGCAAGAGAGATGGGAATCCAGTAGAAAATGGCATGGGGGGGGGAATAAAGCTTGGCAGATAAGAGGGGGCAAGACAGAGGGGAATCCAGTAGAAAATGGCACGGGGGGGGGGTAGAACCTTGGGAGATCGGAGGGGGAAGACAGAGGGGAATTCAGTAGAAAGTTGCCACACGCTGGGAAAGAACCTTGGGAGATCGGAGGGGCGAGACAGAAGGGAATCCACTAGAAAGATATGGCACGCGGGGGGGGGGGGATAACCTTGGGAGATCAGAGGGGGCAAGAGAGATGGGAATCCAGTACAAAATGGCATGGGGGGGGGGAGAACCTTGGGAGATGCTAGGAGGCAAGACGGAGGGGAATCCAATAGAAACATGCAATAAGCTGAGGAAAGAACCTCGGGAGATCAGAGGGGGCAAGACAGAGGGGAATCCAGTAGAAAGATATGGCACGGGGGGGGGGGGGTGGAAGAACCTTGGGAGATCGGAGGGGGCAATACAGAGGGGAGTCCAGTAGAAAGTTATGGCTCACTAGGGAAAAAACCTTGGGAGATCGGAGGAGGCAAGACAGAGGGGAATCCAGTAGAAAGATGCCATATGCTGAGGAAAGAACCTTGGGAGATCGGAGGGGGCAAGACAGAGGGAAATCCAGTAGAAAGATGTCATATGCTGAGGAAAGAACCTTGGGAGATCGGAGGGGGCAAGACAGAGGGAAATCCAGTAGAAAGCTATCCCACACTGGGGAAACAAAGCTTGGGACATGCCAGGAGGCAAGACAGAGGGGAATTCAGTAGAAAGATATGGCACGTGAGGGGTTGGGAGAACCTTGGGAGATCAGAGGGGGCAAGACATAGGGGAATCCAGTAGAAAGATATGGCACGGGGGGGGGGGTGGAAGAACCTTGGGAGATCGGAGGGGGCAATACAGAGGGGAGTCCAGTAGAAAGTTATGGCTCACTGAGGAAAGAACCTCAGGAGATCGGAGGGGGCAAGACAGAGGGGAATCCAGTAGAAAGATATGGCATGTGGGGGGTTGGGAGAACATTGGGAGATCAGAGGGGGCAAGAGAGATGGGAAACCAGTAGAAAATGGCATGGGGGGGGGAGAACCTTGGGAGATGCTAGGAGGCAAGACGGAGGGGAATCCAATAGAAACATGCCATAAGCTGAGGAAAGAACCTCGGGAGATCAGAGGGGGAAGACAGAGGGGAATCCAGTAGAAAGCTATCGCACGCTGGGGAAAGAACCTTGGGAGATGCAAGGAGGCAAGACAGACGGGAATCCAGCAGAAAGATATGGCATGCGGGGGTGAGGGGGAGAAAGAACCTTGGGAGAGCGGAGGGGGCAAGACAGACGGAAATACAGTAGAAAATGGCAAGCAGTTGGGGGGGAAAGAACCTTGGGAGATCTGAAGGGGCAAGACAGAGGGAAATCCAGTAGAAAGCTATCGCACACTGGGGAAACAAAGCTTGGGAGATAAGAGGGGGCAAGAGAGATGGGAATCCAGTAGAAAATGGCATGGGGGGGGGGGGAAATAAAGCTTGGCAGATAAGAGGGGGCAAGACAGAGGGGAATCCAGTAGAAAATGGCACGGGGGGGGGGGTAGAACCTTGGGAGATCGGAGGGGCAAGACAGAGGGGAATTCAGTAGAAAGTTGCCACACGCTGGGGAAAGAACCTTGGGAGATCGGAGGGGGGAGACAGAAGGGAATCCAGTAGAAAGATATGGCACGCGGTGGGGGGGGGATAACCTTGGGAGATCAGAGGGGGCAAGAGAGATGGGAATCCAGTACAAAATGGCATGGGGGGGGGGAGAACCTTGGGAGATGCTAGGAGGCAAGACGGAGGGGAATCCAATAGAAACATGCAATAAGCTGAGGAAAGAACCTCGGGAGATCAGAGGGGGCAAGACAGAGGGGAATCCAGTAGAAAGATATGGCACGGGGGGGGGGGGTGGAAGAACCTTGGGAGATCGGAGGGGGCAATACAGAGGGGAGTCCAGTAGAAAGTTATGGCTCACTAGGGAAAAAACCTTGGGAGATCGGAGGAGGCAAGACAGAGGGGAATCCAGTAGAAAGATGCCATATGCTGAGGAAAGAACCTTGGGAGATCGGAGGGGGCAAGACAGAGGGAAATCCAGTAGAAAGATGTCATATGCTGAGGAAAGAACCTTGGGAGATCGGAGGGGGCAAGACAGAGGGAAATCCAGTAGAAAGCTATCCCACACTGGGGAAACAAAGCTTGGGACATGCCAGGAGGCAAGACAGAGGGGAATTCAGTAGAAAGATATGGCACGTGAGGGGTTGGGAGAACCTTGGGAGATCAGAGGGGGCAAGACATAGGGGAATCCAGTAGAAAGATATGGCACGGGGGGGGGGGGTGGAAGAACCTTGGGAGATCGGAGGGGGCAATACAGAGGGGAGTCCAGTAGAAAGTTATGGCTCACTGAGGAAAGAACCTCAGGAGATTGGAGGGGGCAAGACAGAGGGGAATCCAGTAGAAAGATATGGCATGTGGGGGGTTGGGAGAACATTGGGAGATCAGAGGGGGCAAGAGAGATGGGAAACCAGTAGAAAATGGCATGGGGGGGGGGAAGAACCTTGGGAGATGCTAGGAGGCAAGACGGAGGGGAATCCAATAGAAACATGCCATAAGCTGAGGAAAGAACCTCGGGAGATCAGAGGGGGAAGACAGAGGGGAATCCAGTAGAAAGCTATCGCACGCTGGGGAAAGAACCTTGGGAGATGCAAGGAGGCAAGACAGACGGGAATCCAGCAGAAAGATATGGCATGCGGGGGTGAGGGGGAGAAAGAACCTTGGGAGAGCGGAGGGGGCAAGACAGACGGAAATACAGTAGAAAATGGCAAGCAGTTGGGGGGGAAAGAACCTTGGGAGATCTGAAGGGGCAAGACAGAGGGAAATCCAGTAGAAAGCTATCGCACACTGGGGAAACAAAGCTTGGGAGATAAGAGGGGGCAAGAGAGATGGGAATCCAGTAGAAAATGGCATGGGGGGGGGGGGGAAATAAAGCTTGGCAGATAAGAGGGGGCAAGACAGAGGGGAATCCAGTAGAAAATGGCACGGGGGGGGGGGTAGAACCTTGGGAGATCGGAGGGGCAAGACAGAGGGGAATTCAGTAGAAAGTTGCCACACGCTGGGGAAAGAACCTTGGGAGATCGGAGGGGCGAGACAGAAGGGAATCCACTAGAAAGATATGGCACGCGGGGGGGGGGGGATAACCTTGGGAGATCAGAGGGGGCAAGAGAGATAGGAATCCAGTACAAAATGGCATGGGGGGGGGGAGAACCTTGGGAGATGCTAGGAGGCAAGACGGAGGGGAATCCAATAGAAACATGCAATAAGCTGAGGAAAGAACCTCGGGAGATCAGAGGGGGCAAGACAGAGGGGAATCCAGTAGAAAGATATGGCACGGGGGGGGGGGGTGGAAGAACCTTGGGAGATCGGAGGGGGCAATACAGAGGGGAGTCCAGTAGAAAGTTATGGCTCACTAGGGAAAAAACCTTGGGAGATCGGAGGAGGCAAGACAGAGGGGAATCCAGTAGAAAGATGCCATATGCTGAGGAAAGAACCTTGGGAGATCGGAGGGGGCAAGACAGAGGGAAATCCAGTAGAAAGATGTCATATGCTGAGGAAAGAACCTTGGGAGATCGGAGGGGGCAAGACAGAGGGAAATCCAGTAGAAAGCTATCCCACACTGGGGAAACAAAGCTTGGGACATGCCAGGAGGCAAGACAGAGGGGAATTCAGTAGAAAGATATGGCACGTGAGGGGTTGGGAGAACCTTGGGAGATCAGAGGGGGCAAGACATAGGGGAATCCAGTAGAAAGATATGGCACGGGGGGGGGGGGGGTGGAAGAACCTTGGGAGATCGGAGGGGGCAATACAGAGGGGAGTCCAGTAGAAAGTTATGGCTCACTGAGGAAAGAACCTCAGGAGATCGGAGGGGGCAAGACAGAGGGGAATCCAGTAGAAAGATATGGCATGTGGGGGGTTGGGAGAACATTGGGAGATCAGAGGGGGCAAGAGAGATGGGAAACCAGTAGAAAATGGCATGGGGGGGGGAGAACCTTGGGAGATGCTAGGAGGCAAGACGGAGGGGAATCCAATAGAAACATGCCATAAGCTGAGGAAAGAACCTCGGGAGATCAGAGGGGGAAGACAGAGGGGAATCCAGTAGAAAGCTATCGCACGCTGGGGAAAGAACCTTGGGAGATGCAAGGAGGCAAGACAGACGGGAATCCAGCAGAAAGATATGGCATGCGGGGGTGAGGGGGAGAAAGAACCTTGGGAGAGCGGAGGGGGCAAGACAGACGGAAATACAGTGGAAAATGGCAAGCAGTTGGGGGGGAAAGAACCTTGGGAGATCTGAAGGGGCAAGACAGAGGGAAATCCAGTAGAAAGCTATCGCACACTGGGGAAACAAAGCTTGGGAGATAAGAGGGGCAAGAGAGATGGGAATCCAGTAGAAAATGGCATGGGGGGGGGAAATAAAGCTTGGCAGATAAGAGGGGGCAAGACAGAGGGGAATCCAGTAGAAAATGGCACGGGGGGGGTAGAACCTTGGGAGATCGGAGGGGCAAGACAGAGGGGAATTCAGTAGAAAGTTGCCACACGCTGGGGAAAGAACCTTGGGAGATCGGAGGGGCGAGACAGAAGGGAATCCAGTAGAAAGATATGGCACGCGGTGGGGGGGGGGATAACCTTGGGAGATCAGAGGGGGCAAGAGAGATGGGAATCCAGTACAAAATGGCATGGGGGGGGGAGAACCTTGGGAGATGCTAGGAGGCAAGACGGAGGGGAATCCAATAGAAACATGCAATAAGCTGAGGAAAGAACCTCGGGAGATCAGAGGGGGCAAGACAGAGGGGAATCCAGTAGAAAGATATGGCACGGGGGGGGGGGGGGGTGGAAGAACCTTGGGAGATCGGAGGGGGCAATACAGAGGGGAGTCCAGTAGAAAGTTATGGCTCACTAGGGAAAAAACCTTGGGAGATCGGAGGAGGCAAGACAGAGGGGAATCCAGTAGAAAGATGCCATATGCTGAGGAAAGAACCTTGGGAGATCGGAGGGGGCAAGACAGAGGGAAATCCAGTAGAAAGATGTCATATGCTGAGGAAAGAACCTTGGGAGATCGGAGGGGGCAAGACAGAGGGAAATCCAGTAGAAAGCTATCCCACACTGGGGAAACAAAGCTTGGGACATGCCAGGAGGCAAGACAGAGGGGAATTCAGTAGAAAGATATGGCACGTGAGGGGTTGGGAGAACCTTGGGAGATCAGAGGGGGCAAGACATAGGGGAATCCAGTAGAAAGATATGGCACGGGGGGGGGGGTGGAAGAACCTTGGGAGATCGGAGGGGGCAATACAGAGGGGAGTCCAGTAGAAAGTTATGGCTCACTGAGGAAAGAACCTCAGGAGATTGGAGGGGGCAAGACAGAGGGGAATCCAGTAGAAAGATATGGCATGTGGGGGGTTGGGAGAACATTGGGAGATCAGAGGGGGCAAGAGAGATGGGAAACCAGTAGAAAATGGCATGGGGGGGGGGGAAGAACCTTGGGAGATGCTAGGAGGCAAGACGGAGGGGAATCCAATAGAAACATGCCATAAGCTGAGGAAAGAACCTCGGGAGATCAGAGGGGGAAGACAGAGGGGAATCCAGTAGAAAGCTATCGCACGCTGGGGAAAGAACCTTGGGAGATGCAAGGAGGCAAGACAGACGGGAATCCAGCAGAAAGATATGGCATGCGGGGGTGAGGGGGAGAAAGAACCTTGGGAGAGCGGAGGGGGCAAGACAGACGGAAATACAGTAGAAAATGGCAAGCAGTTGGGGGGGAAAGAACCTTGGGAGATCTGAAGGGGCAAGACAGAGGGAAATCCAGTAGAAAGCTATCGCACACTGGGGAAACAAAGCTTGGGAGATAAGAGGGGGCAAGAGAGATGGGAATCCAGTAGAAAATGGCATGGGGGGGGGGAAATAAAGCTTGGCAGATAAGAGGGGGCAAGACAGAGGGGAATCCAGTAGAAAATGGCACGGGGGGGGGGGGGTAGAACCTTGGGAGATCGGAGGGGCAAGACAGAGGGGAATTCAGTAGAAAGTTGCCACACGCTGGGGAAAGAACCTTGGGAGATCGGAGGGGCGAGACAGAAGGGAATCCAGTAGAAAGATATGGCACGCGGTGGGGGGGGGGGGATAACCTTTGGAGATCAGAGGGGGCAAGAGAGATGGGAATCCAGTACAAAATGGCATAGGGGGGGGGGGGAGAACCTTGGGAGATGCTAGGAGGCAAGACGGAGGGGAATCCAATAGAAACATGCAATAAGCTGAGGAAAGAACCTCGGGAGATCAGAGGGGGCAAGACAGAGGGGAATCCAGTAGAAAGATATGGCACGGGGGTGGGGGTGGGTGGAAGAACCTTGGGAGATCGGAGGGGGCAATACAGAGGGGAGTCCAGTAGAAAGTTATGGCTCACTAGGGAAAAAACCTTGGGAGATCGGAGGAGGCAAGACAGAGGGGAATCCAGTAGAAAGATGCCATATGCTGAGGAAAGAACCTTGGGAGATCGGAGGGGGCAAGACAGAGGGAAATCCAGTAGAAAGATGTCATATGCTGAGGAAAGAACCTTGGGAGATCGGAGGGGGCAAGACAGAGGGAAATCCAGTAGAAAGCTATCCCACACTGGGGAAACAAAGCTTGGGACATGCCAGGAGGCAAGACAGAGGGGAATTCAGTAGAAAGATATGGCACGTGAGGGGTTGGGAGAACCTTGGGAGATCAGAGGGGGCAAGACATAGGGGAATCCAGTAGAAAGATATGGCACGGGGGGGGGGGGTGGAAGAACCTTGGGAGATCGGAGGGGGCAATACAGAGGGGAGTCCAGTAGAAAGTTATGGCTCACTGAGGAAAGAACCTCAGGAGATCGGAGGGGGCAAGACAGAGGGGAATCCAGTAGAAAGATATGGCATGTGGGGGGTTGGGAGAACATTGGGAGATCAGAGGGGGCAAGAGAGATGGGAAACCAGTAGAAAATGGCATGGGGGGGGGAGAACCTTGGGAGATGCTAGGAGGCAAGACGGAGGGGAATCCAATAGAAACATGCCATAAGCTGAGGAAAGAACCTCGGGAGATCAGAGGGGGAAGACAGAGGGGAATCCAGTAGAAAGATATGGCGGGGGGGGGGGGGGTGGAAGAACCTTGGGAGATCGGAGGGGGCAATACAGAGGGGAGTCCAGTAGAAAGTTATGGCTCACTGTGGAAAGAACCTCGGGAGATCGGAGGGGGCAAGACAGAGGGGAATCCAGTAGAAAGATATGGCATGTGAGGGGTTGGGAGAACATTGGGAGATCAGAGGGGGCAAGAGAGATGGGAAACCAGTAGAAAATGGCATGGGGGGGGGGAAGAACCTTGGGAGATCGGAGGGGCAAGACAGAAGGGAATCCAGTAGAAAGCTATCGCACGCTGGGGAAAGAACCTTGGGAGATGCAAGGAGGCAAGACAGACGGGAATCCAGCAGAAAGATATGGCATGCGGGGGTGAGGGGGAGAAAGAACCTTGGGAGAGCGGAGGGGGCAAGACAGACGGAAATACAGTAGAAAATGGCAAGCAGTTGGGGGGGAAAGAACCTTGGGAGATCTGAAGGGGCAAGACAGAGGGAAATCCAGTAGAAAGCTATCGCACACTGGGGAAACAAAGCTTGGGAGATAAGAGGGGGCAAGAGAGATGGGAATCCAGTAGAAAATGGCATGGGGGGGGGGGAAATAAAGCTTGGCAGATAAGAGGGGGCAAGACAGAGGGGAATCCAGTAGAAAATGGCACGGGGGGGGGGGGTAGAACCTTGGGAGATCGGAGGGGCAAGACAGAGGGGAATTCAGTAGAAAGTTGCCACACGCTGGGGAAAGAACCTTGGGAGATCGGAGGGGCGAGACAGAAGGGAATCCACTAGAAAGATATGGCACGCGGGGGGGGGGGGATAACCTTGGGAGATCAGAGGGGGCAAGAGAGATAGGAATCCAGTACAAAATGGCATAGGGGGGGAGGGAGAACCTTGGGAGAGGCTAGGAGGCAAGACGGAGGGGAATCCAATAGAAACATGCAATAAGCTGAGGAAAGAACCTCGGGAGATCAGAGGGGGCAAGACAGAGGGGAATCCAGTAGAAAGATATGGCACGGGGGGGGGGGGTGGAAGAACCTTGGGAGATCGGAGGGGGCAATACAGAGGGGAGTCCAGTAGAAAGTTATGGCTCACTAGGGAAAAAACCTTGGGAGATCGGAGGAGGCAAGACAGAGGGGAATCCAGTAGAAAGATGCCATATGCTGAGGAAAGAACCTTGGGAGATCGGAGGGGGCAAGACAGAGGGAAATCCAGTAGAAAGATGTCATATGCTGAGGAAAGAACCTTGGGAGATCGGAGGGGGCAAGACAGAGGGAAATCCAGTAGAAAGCTATCCCACACTGGGGAAACAAAGCTTGGGACATGCCAGGAGGCAAGACAGAGGGGAATTCAGTAGAAAGATATGGCACGTGAGGGGTTGGGAGAACCTTGGGAGATCAGAGGGGGCAAGACATAGGGGAATCCAGTAGAAAGATATGGCACGGGGGGGGGGGGTGGAAGAACCTTGGGAGATCGGAGGGGGCAATACAGAGGGGAGTCCAGTAGAAAGTTTTGGCTCACTGAGGAAAGAACCTCAGGAGATCGGAGGGGGCAAGACAGAGGGGAATCCAGTAGAAAGATATGGCATGTGGGGGGTTGGGAGAACATTGGGAGATCAGAGGGGGCAAGAGAGATGGGAAACCAGTAGAAAATGGCATGGGGGGGGGGAGAACCTTGGGAGATGCTAGGAGGCAAGACGGAGGGGAATCCAATAGAAACATGCCATAAGCTGAGGAAAGAACCTCGGGAGATCAGAGGGGGAAGACAGAGGGGAATCCAGTAGAAAGATATGGCAGGGGGGGGGGGGGGTGGAAGAACCTTGGGAGATCGGAGGGGGCAATACAGAGGGGAGTCCAGTAGAAAGTTATGGCTCACTGGGGAAAGAACCTCGGGAGATCGGAGGGGTCAAGACAGAGGGGAATCCAGTAGAAAGATATGGCATGTGGGGGGTTGGGAGAACATTGGGAGATCAGAGGGGGCAAGAGAGATGGGAAACCAGTAGAAAATGGCATGGGGGGGGGAAGAACCTTGGGAGATCGGAGGGGCAAGACAGAAGGGAATCCAGTAGAAAGCTATCGCACGCTGGGGAAAGAACCTTGGGAGATGCAAGGAGGCAAGACAGACGGGAATCCAGCAGAAAGATATGGCATGCGGGGGTGAGGGGGAGAAAGAACCTTGGGAGAGCGGAGGGGGCAAGACAGACGGAAATACAGTAGAAAATGGCAAGCAGTTGGGGGGGAAAGAACCTTGGGAGATCTGAAGGGGCAAGACAGAGGGAAATCCAGTAGAAAGCTATCGCACACTGGGGAAACAAAGCTTGGGAGATAAGAGGGGGCAAGAGAGATGGGAATCCAGTAGAAAATGGCATGGGGGGGGGAATAAAGCTTGGCAGATAAGAGGGGGCAAGACAGAGGGGAATCCAGTAGAAAATGGAACGGGGGGGGGGGTAGAACCTTGGGAGATCGGAGGGGCAAGACAGAGGGGAATTCCAGTAGAAAGATATGGCACGCGGTGGGGGGGGGATAACCTTGGGAGATCAGAGGGGGCAAGTGAGATGGGAATCCAGTACAAAATGGCATGGGGGGGGGGAGAACCTTGGGAGATGCTTGGAGGCAAGACAGAGGGGAATCCAATAGAAACATGCCATAAGCTGAGGAAAGAACCTCGGGAGATCGGAGGGGGCAAGACAGAGGGGAATCCAGTAGAAAGATATGGCATGTGGGGGGTTGAGAGAACCTTGGGAGATCAGAGTGGGCAAGACAGATGGGAATCCAGTAGAAAGCTATCGCACACTGGGGAAACAAAGCTTGGGACATGTCAGGAGGCAAGACAGAGGGGAATTCAGTAGAAAGATATGGCACGTGGAGGGTTGGGAGAACCTTGAGAGATCAGAGGAGGCAAGACAGATGGGAATCCAGTAGAAAGCTATCGCACACTGGGGAAACAAAGCTTGGGAGATAAGAGGGGGCAAGAGAGATGGGAATCCAGTAGAAAATGGCATGGGGGGGGGGAAGAAACTTGGGAGATTGGAGGGGCAAGACAGAGGGGAATCCAGTAGAAAGCTATCCCACACTGGGGAAACAAAGCTTGGGACATGCCAGGAGGCAAGACAGAGGGGAATCCAGTAGAAAATGGCACGGGGGGGGGGGGAGAACCTTGGGAGATCGGAGGGGCAAGACAGAGGGGAATCCAGTAGAAAGATATGGCACGCGGTGGGGGGGGATAACCTTGGGAGATCAGAGGGGGCAAGAGAGATGGGAATCCAGTACAAAATGGCATAGGGGGGGGGGGATAACCTTGGGAGATGCTAGGGGGCAAGATAGATGGGAATGCAGTACAAAATGGCATAGGGGGGGGGAGAACCTTGGGAGATGCTAGGAGGCAAGAGGGAGGGGAATCCAATAGAAACATGCCATAAGCTGAGGAAAGAACCTCGGGAGATCGGAGGGGGCAAGACGGAGGGGAATCCAGTAGAAAGATATGGCATGTGGGCGGTTGGGAGTACCTTGGGAGATCTGAAGGGGCAAGACAGAGGGAAATCCAGTAGAAAGCTATCGCACACTGGGGAAACAAAGCTTGGGAGATAAGAGGGGGCAAGAGAGATGGGAATCCAGTAGAAAATGGCATGTGGGCTGGGGGGGGAAGAACCTTGGGAGAGCGGAAAGGGCAAGAAAGAGGGGAATCCTGTAGAAAGTTATGGCACACTGGGGAAATAACCTTGGGAGATGCGAGGAGGCAAGACAGAGGGGAATCCAGTAGAAAGTTATGGCACACTAGGGAAATAACCTTGGGAGATGCGAGGAGGCAAGACAGAGAGGAATCCAGCAGTAAGATATGGCACGCGGTGGGGGGGGGGGAAGAACCTCTGGAGATCGGAGGGGGCAAGACAGAGGGAAATACAGTAGAAAATGGCAAGCAGTTGGGGGGGAAAGAACCTTGGGTGATCTGAACGGGCAAGACAGAGGGAAATCCAGTAGAAAGCTATCGCACACTGGGGAAACAAAGCTTGGGACATGCCAGGAGGCAAGACAGAGGGGAATTCAGTAGAAAGATATGGCACGCGGTGGGGGGGGGGGGTAACCTTGGGAGATCAGAGGGGGCAAGAGACATGGGAATCCAGTACAAAATGGCATCGGGGGGGGGGGGGGGGAGAACCTTGGGAGATGCTAGGAGGCAAGACAGAGGGGAATCCAATAGAAACATGCCATAAGCTGAGGAAAGAACCTCGGGAGATCGGAGGGGGCAAGACAGAGGGGAATCCAGTAGAAAGATATGGCATGTGGGGGGTTGGGAGAACATTGGGAGATCAGAGGGGGCAAGAGAGATGGGAAACCAGTAGAAAATGGCATGGGGGGGGGGGGAAAGAACCTTGGGAGATCTGAGGGGCAAGACAGAAGGGAATCCAGTAGAAAGCTATCGCACGCTGGGGAAAGAACCTTGGGAGATGCAAGGAGGCAAGACAGAGGGGAATCCAGCAGAAAGATATGGCATGCGGGGGGGGGGGGGGGGGGAGAAAGAACCTAGGGAGAGAGGAGGGGGCAATACAGAGGGGAGTCCAGTAGAAAGTTATGGCTCACTGAGGAAAGAACCTCAGGAGATCGGAGGGGGCAAGACAGAGGGGAATCCAGTAGAAAGATATGGCATGTGGGGGGTTGGGAGAACATTGGGAGATCAGAGGGGGCAAGAGAGATGGGAAACCAGTAGAAAATGGCATGGGGGGGGGAGAACCTTGGGAGATGCTAGGAGGCAAGACGGAGGGGAATCCAATAGAAACATGCCATAAGCTGAGGAAAGAACCTCGGGAGATCAGAGGGGGAAGACAGAGGGGAATCCAGTAGAAAGCTATCGCACGCTGGGGAAAGAACCTTGGGAGATGCAAGGAGGCAAGACAGACGGGAATCCAGCAGAAAGATATGGCATGCGGGGGTGAGGGGGAGAAAGAACCTTGGGAGAGCGGAGGGGGCAAGACAGACGGAAATACAGTGGAAAATGGCAAGCAGTTGGGGGGGAAAGAACCTTGGGAGATCTGAAGGGGCAAGACAGAGGGAAATCCAGTAGAAAGCTATCGCACACTGGGGAAACAAAGCTTGGGAGATAAGAGGGGGCAAGAGAGATGGGAATCCAGTAGAAAATGGCATGGGGGGGGGAAATAAAGCTTGGCAGATAAGAGGGGGCAAGACAGAGGGGAATCCAGTAGAAAATGGCACGGGGGGGGGTAGAACCTTGGGAGATCGGAGGGGCAAGACAGAGGGGAATTCAGTAGAAAGTTGCCACACGCTGGGGAAAGAACCTTGGGAGATCGGAGGGGCGAGACAGAAGGGAATCCAGTAGAAAGATATGGCACGCGGTGGGGGGGGGGATAACCTTGGGAGATCAGAGGGGGCAAGAGAGATGGGAATCCAGTACAAAATGGCATGGGGGGGGGAGAACCTTGGGAGATGCTAGGAGGCAAGACGGAGGGGAATCCAATAGAAACATGCAATAAGCTGAGGAAAGAACCTCGGGAGATCAGAGGGGGCAAGACAGAGGGGAATCCAGTAGAAAGATATGGCACGGGGGGGGGGGGGGTGGAAGAACCTTGGGAGATCGGAGGGGGCAATACAGAGGGGAGTCCAGTAGAAAGTTATGGCTCACTAGGGAAAAAACCTTGGGAGATCGGAGGAGGCAAGACAGAGGGGAATCCAGTAGAAAGATGCCATATGCTGAGGAAAGAACCTTGGGAGATCGGAGGGGGCAAGACAGAGGGAAATCCAGTAGAAAGATGTCATATGCTGAGGAAAGAACCTTGGGAGATCGGAGGGGGCAAGACAGAGGGAAATCCAGTAGAAAGCTATCCCACACTGGGGAAACAAAGCTTGGGACATGCCAGGAGGCAAGACAGAGGGGAATTCAGTAGAAAGATATGGCACGTGAGGGGTTGGGAGAACCTTGGGAGATCAGAGGGGGCAAGACATAGGGGAATCCAGTAGAAAGATATGGCACGGGGGGGGGGGTGGAAGAACCTTGGGAGATCGGAGGGGGCAATACAGAGGGGAGTCCAGTAGAAAGTTATGGCTCACTGAGGAAAGAACCTCAGGAGATTGGAGGGGGCAAGACAGAGGGGAATCCAGTAGAAAGATATGGCATGTGGGGGGTTGGGAGAACATTGGGAGATCAGAGGGGGCAAGAGAGATGGGAAACCAGTAGAAAATGGCATGGGGGGGGGGAAGAACCTTGGGAGATGCTAGGAGGCAAGACGGAGGGGAATCCAATAGAAACATGCCATAAGCTGAGGAAAGAACCTCGGGAGATCAGAGGGGGAAGACAGAGGGGAATCCAGTAGAAAGCTATCGCACGCTGGGGAAAGAACCTTGGGAGATGCAAGGAGGCAAGACAGACGGGAATCCAGCAGAAAGATATGGCATGCGGGGGTGAGGGGGAGAAAGAACCTTGGGAGAGCGGAGGGGGCAAGACAGACGGAAATACAGTAGAAAATGGCAAGCAGTTGGGGGGGGAAAGAACCTTGGGAGATCTGAAGGGGCAAGACAGAGGGAAATCCAGTAGAAAGCTATCGCACACTGGGGAAACAAAGCTTGGGAGATAAGAGGGGGCAAGAGAGATGGGAATCCAGTAGAAAATGGCATGGGGGGGGGGGAAATAAAGCTTGGCAGATAAGAGGGGGCAAGACAGAGGGGAATCCAGTAGAAAATGGCACGGGGGGGGGGGGGGTAGAACCTTGGGAGATCGGAGGGGCAAGACAGAGGGGAATTCAGTAGAAAGTTGCCACACGCTGGGGAAAGAACCTTGGGAGATCGGAGGGGCGAGACAGAAGGGAATCCAGTAGAAAGATATGGCACGCGGTGGGGGGGGGGGGGATAACCTTTGGAGATCAGAGGGGGCAAGAGAGATGGGAATCCAGTACAAAATGGCATAGGGGGGGGGGGGAGAACCTTGGGAGATGCTAGGAGGCAAGACGGAGGGGAATCCAATAGAAACATGCAATAAGCTGAGGAAAGAACCTCGGGAGATCAGAGGGGGCAAGACAGAGGGGAATCCAGTAGAAAGATATGGCACGGGGGTGGGGGTGGGTGGAAGAACCTTGGGAGATCGGAGGGGGCAATACAGAGGGGAGTCCAGTAGAAAGTTATGGCTCACTAGGGAAAAAACCTTGGGAGATCGGAGGAGGCAAGACAGAGGGGAATCCAGTAGAAAGATGCCATATGCTGAGGAAAGAACCTTGGGAGATCGGAGGGGGCAAGACAGAGGGAAATCCAGTAGAAAGATGTCATATGCTGAGGAAAGAACCTTGGGAGATCGGAGGGGGCAAGACAGAGGGAAATCCAGTAGAAAGCTATCCCACACTGGGGAAACAAAGCTTGGGACATGCCAGGAGGCAAGACAGAGGGGAATTCAGTAGAAAGATATGGCACGTGAGGGGTTGGGAGAACCTTGGGAGATCAGAGGGGGCAAGACATAGGGGAATCCAGTAGAAAGATATGGCACGGGGGGGGGGGGGGTGGAAGAACCTTGGGAGATCGGAGGGGGCAATACAGAGGGGAGTCCAGTAGAAAGTTATGGCTCACTGAGGAAAGAACCTCAGGAGATCGGAGGGGGCAAGACAGAGGGGAATCCAGTAGAAAGATATGGCATGTGGGGGGTTGGGAGAACATTGGGAGATCAGAGGGGGCAAGAGAGATGGGAAACCAGTAGAAAATGGCATGGGGGGGGGAGAACCTTGGGAGATGCTAGGAGGCAAGACGGAGGGGAATCCAATAGAAACATGCCATAAGCTGAGGAAAGAACCTCGGGAGATCAGAGGGGGAAGACAGAGGGGAATCCAGTAGAAAGATATGGCGGGGGGGGGGGGGGTGGAAGAACCTTGGGAGATCGGAGGGGGCAATACAGAGGGGAGTCCAGTAGAAAGTTATGGCTCACTGTGGAAAGAACCTCGGGAGATCGGAGGGGGCAAGACAGAGGGGAATCCAGTAGAAAGATATGGCATGTGAGGGGTTGGGAGAACATTGGGAGATCAGAGGGGGCAAGAGAGATGGGAAACCAGTAGAAAATGGCATGGGGGGGGGGAAGAACCTTGGGAGATCGGAGGGGCAAGACAGAAGGGAATCCAGTAGAAAGCTATCGCACGCTGGGAAAGAACCTTGGGAGATGCAAGGAGGCAAGACAGACGGGAATCCAGCAGAAAGATATGGCATGCGGGGGTGAGGGGGAGAAAGAACCTTGGGAGAGCGGAGGGGCAAGACAGACGGAAATACAGTAGAAAATGGCAAGCAGTTGGGGGGAAAGAACCTTGGGAGATCTGAAGGGGCAAGACAGAGGGAAATCCAGTAGAAAGCTATCGCACACTGGGGAAACAAAGCTTGGGAGATAAGAGGGGGCAAGAGAGATGGGAATCCAGTAGAAAATGGCATGGGGGGGGGGGGAAATAAAGCTTGGCAGATAAGAGGGGGCAAGACAGAGGGGAATCCAGTAGAAAATGGCACGGGGGGGGGGGGTAGAACCTTGGGAGATCGGAGGGGCAAGACAGAGGGGAATTCAGTAGAAAGTTGCCACACGCTGGGGAAAGAACCTTGGGAGATCGGAGGGGCGAGACAGAAGGGAATCCACTAGAAAGATATGGCACGCGGGGGGGGGGGGATAACCTTGGGAGATCAGAGGGGGCAAGAGAGATAGGAATCCAGTACAAAATGGCATAGGGGGGGAGGGAGAACCTTGGGAGAGGCTAGGAGGCAAGACGGAGGGGAATCCAATAGAAACATGCAATAAGCTGAGGAAAGAACCTCGGGAGATCAGAGGGGGCAAGACAGAGGGGAATCCAGTAGAAAGATATGGCACGGGGGGGGGGGGGTGGAAGAACCTTGGGAGATCGGAGGGGGCAATACAGAGGGGAGTCCAGTAGAAAGTTATGGCTCACTAGGGAAAAAACCTTGGGAGATCGGAGGAGGCAAGACAGAGGGGAATCCAGTAGAAAGATGCCATATGCTGAGGAAAGAACCTTGGGAGATCGGAGGGGGCAAGACAGAGGGAAATCCAGTAGAAAGATGTCATATGCTGAGGAAAGAACCTTGGGAGATCGGAGGGGGCAAGACAGAGGGAAATCCAGTAGAAAGCTATCCCACACTGGGGAAACAAAGCTTGGGACATGCCAGGAGGCAAGACAGAGGGGAATTCAGTAGAAAGATATGGCACGTGAGGGGTTGGGAGAACCTTGGGAGATCAGAGGGGGCAAGACATAGGGGAATCCAGTAGAAAGATATGGCACGGGGGGGGGGGGTGGAAGAACCTTGGGAGATCGGAGGGGGCAATACAGAGGGGAGTCCAGTAGAAAGTTTTGGCTCACTGAGGAAAGAACCTCAGGAGATCGGAGGGGGCAAGACAGAGGGGAATCCAGTAGAAAGATATGGCATGTGGGGGGTTGGGAGAACATTGGGAGATCAGAGGGGGCAAGAGAGATGGGAAACCAGTAGAAAATGGCATGGGGGGGGGGAGAACCTTGGGAGATGCTAGGAGGCAAGACGGAGGGGAATCCAATAGAAACATGCCATAAGCTGAGGAAAGAACCTCGGGAGATCAGAGGGGGAAGACAGAGGGGAATCCAGTAGAAAGATATGGCAGGGGGGGGGGGGGGTGAAGAACCTTGGGAGATCGGAGGGGGCAATACAGAGGGGAGTCCAGTAGAAAGTTATGGCTCACTGGGGAAAGAACCTCGGGAGATCGGAGGGGTCAAGACAGAGGGGAATCCAGTAGAAAGATATGGCATGTGGGGGGTTGGGAGAACATTGGGAGATCAGAGGGGGCAAGAGAGATGGGAAACCAGTAGAAAATGGCATGGGGGGGGGAAGAACCTTGGGAGATCGGAGGGGCAAGACAGAAGGGAATCCAGTAGAAAGCTATCGCACGCTGGGGAAAGAACCTTGGGAGATGCAAGGAGGCAAGACAGACGGGAATCCAGCAGAAAGATATGGCATGCGGGGGTGAGGGGGAGAAAGAACCTTGGGAGAGCGGAGGGGGCAAGACAGACGGAAATACAGTAGAAAATGGCAAGCAGTTGGGGGGGAAAGAACCTTGGGAGATCTGAAGGGGCAAGACAGAGGGAAATCCAGTAGAAAGCTATCGCACACTGGGGAAACAAAGCTTGGGAGATAAGAGGGGGCAAGAGAGATGGGAATCCAGTAGAAAATGGCATGGGGGGGGGAATAAAGCTTGGCAGATAAGAGGGGGCAAGACAGAGGGGAATCCAGTAGAAAATGGAACGGGGGGGGGGGGTAGAACCTTGGGAGATCGGAGGGGCAAGACAGAGGGGAATTCCAGTAGAAAGATATGGCACGCGGTGGGGGGGGGATAACCTTGGAGATCAGAGGGGGCAAGTGAGATGGGAATCCAGTACAAAATGGCATGGGGGGGGGGAGAACCTTGGGAGATGCTTGGAGGCAAGACAGAGGGGAATCCAATAGAAACATGCCATAAGCTGAGGAAAGAACCTCGGGAGATCGGAGGGGGCAAGACAGAGGGGAATCCAGTAGAAAGATATGGCATGTGGGGGGTTGAGAGAACCTTGGGAGATCAGAGTGGGCAAGACAGATGGGAATCCAGTAGAAAGCTATCGCACACTGGGGAAACAAAGCTTGGGACATGTCAGGAGGCAAGACAGAGGGGAATTCAGTAGAAAGATATGGCACGTGGAGGGTTGGGAGAACCTTGAGAGATCAGAGGAGGCAAGACAGATGGGAATCCAGTAGAAAGCTATCGCACACTGGGGAAACAAAGCTTGGGAGATAAGAGGGGGCAAGAGAGATGGGAATCCAGTAGAAAATGGCATGGGGGGGGGGAAGAAACTTGGGAGATTGGAGGGGCAAGACAGAGGGGAATCCAGTAGAAAGCTATCCCACACTGGGGAAACAAAGCTTGGGACATGCCAGGAGGCAAGACAGAGGGGAATCCAGTAGAAAATGGCACGGGGGGGGGGGAGAACCTTGGGAGATCGGAGGGGCAAGACAGAGGGGAATCCAGTAGAAAGATATGGCACGCGGTGGGGGGGGATAACCTTGGGAGATCAGAGGGGGCAAGAGAGATGGGAATCCAGTACAAAATGGCATAGGGGGGGGGGGATAACCTTGGGAGATGCTAGGGGGCAAGATAGATGGGAATGCAGTACAAAATGGCATAGGGGGGGGGAGAACCTTGGGAGATGCTAGGAGGCAAGAGGGAGGGGAATCCAATAGAAACATGCCATAAGCTGAGGAAAGAACCTCGGGAGATCGGAGGGGGCAAGACGGAGGGGAATCCAGTAGAAAGATATGGCATGTGGGCGGTTGGGAGTACCTTGGGAGATCTGAAGGGGCAAGACAGAGGGAAATCCAGTAGAAAGCTATCGCACACTGGGGAAACAAAGCTTGGGAGATAAGAGGGGGCAAGAGAGATGGGAATCCAGTAGAAAATGGCATGTGGGCTGGGGGGGGAAGAACCTTGGGAGAGCGGAAAGGGCAAGAAAGAGGGGAATCCTGTAGAAAGTTATGGCACACTGGGGAAATAACCTTGGGAGATGCGAGGAGGCAAGACAGAGGGGAATCCAGTAGAAAGTTATGGCACACTAGGGAAATAACCTTGGGAGATGCGAGGAGGCAAGACAGAGAGGAATCCAGCAGTAAGATATGGCACGCGGTGGGGGGGGGGGAAGAACCTCTGGAGATCGGAGGGGGCAAGACAGAGGGAAATACAGTAGAAAATGGCAAGCAGTTGGGGGGGAAAGAACCTTGGGTGATCTGAACGGGCAAGACAGAGGGAAATCCAGTAGAAAGCTATCGCACACTGGGGAAACAAAGCTTGGGACATGCCAGGAGGCAAGACAGAGGGGAATTCAGTAGAAAGATATGGCACGCGGTGGGGGGGGGGGTAACCTTGGGAGATCAGAGGGGGCAAGAGACATGGGAATCCAGTACAAAATGGCATCGGGGGGGGGGGGGGGAGAACCTTGGGAGATGCTAGGAGGCAAGACAGAGGGGAATCCAATAGAAACATGCCATAAGCTGAGGAAAGAACCTCGGGAGATCGGAGGGGGCAAGACAGAGGGGAATCCAGTAGAAAGATATGGCATGTGGGGGGTTGGGAGAACATTGGGAGATCAGAGGGGGCAAGAGAGATGGGAAACCAGTAGAAAATGGCATGGGGGGGGGGGGAAAGAACCTTGGGAGATCTGAGGGGCAAGACAGAAGGGAATCCAGTAGAAAGCTATCGCACGCTGGGGAAAGAACCTTGGGAGATGCAAGGAGGCAAGACAGAGGGGAATCCAGCAGAAAGATATGGCATGCGGGGGGGGGGGGGGGGGGAGAAAGAACCTAGGGAGAGAGGAGGGGGCAAGACAGAGGGAAATCCAGTAGAAAGCTATCCCACACTGGGGAAACAAAGCTTGGGACATGCCAGGAGGCAAGACAGAGGGGAATTCAGCAGAAAGATATGGCATGCGGGGGGGGGGGGGAGAAAGAACCTTGGGGTAGCGGAGGGGGCAAGACAGAGGGAAATGCAGTAGAAAGCTATCGCACACTGGGGAAACAAAGCTTGGGAGATAAGAGGGGGCAAGAGAGATGGGAATCCAGTAGAAAATGGCAAGCAGTTGGGGGGGAAAGAACCTTGGGAGATCGGAGGGGGCAAGACAGAGGGGAATCCAGTAGAAAGCTATCCCACACTAGGGAAATAAAGCTTGGCAGATAAGAGGGGGCAAGACAGAGGGGAATCCAGTAGAAAGATATGGCTCACTGGGGACAAAAAGCTTGGGAGATACCAGGAGGCAAGACAGAGGGGAATTCAGTAGAAAATGGCATGGGGGGGGGGAAGAAACTTGGGAGATCGGAGGGGCAAGACAGAGGGAAGTCCAGTAGAAAGCTGTCGCACGCTGGGGAAAGAACCTTGGGAGATCTGAGGGGGCAAAACAGAGGGGAATCCAGTAGAAAGATATGGCTCACTGGGGAAAAAACCTTGGGAGATCGGAGGAGGCAAGACAGAGGGGAATCCAGTAGAAAGATGCCATATGCTGAGGAAAGAACCTTGGGACATCGGAGGGGGCAAGACAGAAGGGAATCCAGTAGAAAGATATCGCACACTGGGGACAAAAAGCTTGGGAGATGCCAGGAGGCAAGACAGAGGGGAATCCAGTAGAAAGCTATCGCACGCTTGGGAAACAAAGCTTGGGAGATAGGAGGGGGCAAGACAGAGGGGGACCCAGTAGAAAATGGCAGGGGGGGGGAGAACCTTGGGATATCGGAGGGGGCAATACAGAGGGGAGTCCTGTAGAAAGTTGTGGCACACTGGGGAAATAACCTTGGGAGATGCGAGGAGGCAAGACAGAGGGGAATCCAGTAGAAAAATGCCATAAGCTGAGGAAAGAACCTCGGGAGATCGGAGGGAGCAAGACAGAGGGAAATCCAGTAGAAAGCTATCGCACGCTGGGGAAAAAAAGCTTGGGAGATAGGAGGGGGCAAGACAGAGGGGGACCCAGTAGAAAATGGCAGGGGGGGGGGAGAACCTTGGGAGATCGGAGGGGGCAATAGAGAGGGGAGTCCAGTAGAAATATGCCATTTGCTGAGGAAAGAACCTTGGGAGATCGGAGGGGGCAAGACAGAGGGGAATCCAGTAGAAAGATGCCATTTGCTGAGGAAAGAACCTTGGGAGATCGGAGGGGGCAAGACAGAGGGGAATCCAGTAGAAAGATGCCATTTGCTGAGGAAAGAACGTTGGGAGATCGGAGGGGGCAAGACAAAGGGAAATCCAGTAGAAAGCTATAGCACACTGGGGACACAAAGCTTGGGAGATGCCAGGAGGCAAGACAGAGGGGAATCCAGTAGAAAGATATGGCACACGGGGGGGGGGGGGAGGGGGGAAAGAACCTTGGGAGATCGGAGGGGGTAAGACAGAGGGGAATCCAGTAGAAAGATGCCATATGCTGAGGAAAGAACCTTGGGAGATCGGAGGGGGCAAGACAGAGGGGAATCCAGTAGAAAGCTATCGCACACTTGGGAAAGAACCTTGGGAGATCGGAGGGGGCAAGACAGAGGGGAATCCAGTAGAAAATGGCAAGCAGTTGGTGGGGAAAGAACCTTGGGAGATCTGAAGGGGCAAGACAGAGGGAAATCCAGTAGAAAGCTATCGCACACTGGGGAAACAAAGCTTGGGAGATAAGAGGGGGCAAGAGAGATGGGAATCCAGTAGAAAGTTATGGCTCACTGGGGAGAGAACCTTAGGAGATCGGAGTGGGCAAGACAGATGGGAATCCAGTAGAAAATTGCTCGTGGGGGGGGGGAATAACCTTGGGAGATCGGAGGGGGCAAGACAGTGGAATCCAGTAGAAAGTTATGGCACACTGGGGAAAGAACCTTGGGATTTCGGAGGAGGCAAGACAGAGGGGAATCCAGTAGAAAGATATGGCACGCGGGAGGGGGGGGGAAAGAACCTTGGGAGATCTGAGGGAGCAAGACCGAGGGGAATCCAGTAGAGAGATGCCATATACGCTGAGGAAAGAACCTTGGAAGATCGGAGGGGGCAAGACCGAGGGGAATCCAGTAGAAAGGTATGGCACTTCGAGGTGGGTGGGAGAACCTTTGGAGATCGGAGGGGCAAGGCAGAGGGGAATCCAGTAGAAAGATGCCATCTGCTGAGGAAAGAACCTTGGGAGATCGGAGGGGCGAGACAGAAGGGAATCCAGTAGAAAGATATGGCACGCGGGGGGGGGGGGAGAGAACCTTGGGAGAGCGAACGGGGCAAGAAAGAGGGGAATCAAGTAGAAAGCTATCGCACACTTCGGAAAGGACCTTGGGAGATCGGAGGGGGCAAGAATGAGGGGAATCCTGTAGAAAGTTATGGCACACTGGGGAAATAACCTTGGGAGATGCGAGGAGGCAAGACAGAGGGGAATCCAGTAGAAAGATATGGCACGCGGGGGGGAGGGGGGGAAAGAACCTTGGGAGATCGGAGGGGGCAAGACAGAGGGGAATCCAGTAGAAAGATGCCATATACGCTGAGGAAAGAACCTTGGAAGATCGGAGGGGGCAAGACAGAGGGAAATCTATCCCACACTGGGGAAACAAAGCTTGGGACATGCCAGGAGGCAAGACCGAGGGGAATCCAGTAGAAAGATGCCATATGCTGAGGAAAGAACCTTGGGAGATCGGAGGGGGCAAGACAGAGGGGAATCCAGTAGAAAGATATGGCTCACTGGGGAAATAACCTTGGGAGATAAGTGGGGGCAAGAGAGATGGGAATCCAATAGAAACATGCCATATGCTAAGGAAAGAACCTTGGGAGATTGGAGGGGGCAAGACAGAGGGGACTCCAGTAGAAAGTTGCCATACGCTGAGAAAAGAACCTTGGGAGATCGGAGGGGCAAGACAGAAGGGAATCCAGTAGAAAGATATGGCACGCGGGGGGGGGGGGATAACCTTGGGAGATCAGAGGGGGCAAGACAGAGGGGAATCCAGTAGAAAGCTATCGCACACTTGGGAAAGAACCTTGGGAGATCGGAGGGGGCAAGACAGAGGGGAATCCATTAGAAAGATATGGCACGGGGGGGGGGGGAAGAACCTTGGGAGATCGGAGGGGGCAAGACAGAGGGGAATCCAGTAGAAAAATGCCATAAGCTGAGGAAAGAACCTCGGGAGATCGGAGGGAGCAAGACAGAGGGAAATCCAGTAGAAAGCTATCGCACGCTGGGGAAACAAAGCTTGGGAGATAGGAGGGGGCAAGACAGAGGGGGACCCAGTAGAAAATGGCAGGGGGGGGGGAGAACCTTGGGAGATCGGAGGGGGCAATACAGAGGGGAGTCCAGTAGAAAGATGCCATTTGCTGAGGAAAGAACCTTGGGAGATCGGAGGGGGCAAGACAGAGGGGAATCCAGTAGAAAGATGCCATTTGCTGAGGAAAGAACCTTGGGAGATCGGAGGGGGCAAGACAGAGGGGAATCCAGTAGAAAGATGCCATTTGCTGAGGAAAGAACCTTGGGAGATCGGAGGGGGCAAGACAAAGGGAAATCCAGTAGAAAGCTATAGCACACTGGGGACACAAAGCTTGGGAGATGCCAGGAGGCAAGACAGAGGGGAATCCAGTAGAAAGATATGGCACACGGGGGTGGGGGAGGGGGGAAAGAACCTTGGGAGATCGGAGGGGGTAAGACAGAGGGGAATCCAGTAGAAAGATGCCATATGCTGAGGAAAGAACCTTGGGAGATCGGAGGGGGCAAGACAGAGGGGAATCCAGTAGAAAGCTATCGCACACTTGGGAAAGAACCTTGGGAGATCGGAGGGGGCAAGACAGAGGGGAATCCAGTAGAAAATGGCAAGCAGTTGGGGGGGAAAGAACCTTGGGAGATCTGAAGGGGCAAGAGAGAGGGAAATCCAGTAGAAAGCTATCGCACACTGGGGAAACAAAGCTTGGGAGATAAGAGGGGGCAAGAGAGATGGGAATCCAGTTGAAAGTTATGGCTCACTGGGGAGAGAACCTTAGGAGATCGGAGTGGGCAAGACAGATGGGAATCCAGTAGAAAATTGCTCGCGGGGGGGGGGGAAGAACCTTGGGAGATCGGAGGGGGCAAGACAGTGGAATCCAGTAGAAAGTTATGGCACACTGGGGAAAGAACCTTGGGATTTCGGAGGAGGCAAGACAGAGGGGAATCCAGTAGAAAGATATGGCACGCGGGAGGGGGGGGGAAAGAACCTTGGGAGATCTGAGGGAGCAAGACAGAGGGGAATCCACTAGAGAGGTGCCATATACGCTGAGGAAAGAACCTGGGAAGATCGGAGGGGGCAAGACAGAGGGAAATCTATCCCACACTGGGGAAACAAAGCTTGGGACATGCCAGGAGGCAAGACCGAGGGGAATCCAGTAGAAAGGTATGGCACTTCGAGGTGGGTGGGAGAACCTTTGGAGATCGGAGTGGCAAGGCAGAGGGGAATCCAGTAGAAAGATGCCATATGCTGAGGAAAGAACCTTGGGAGATCGGAGGGGGCAAGACAGAGGGGAATCCAGTAGAAAGCTATCGCACACTTGGGAAAGAACCTTGGGAGATCGGAGGGGGCAAGACAGAGGGGAATCCAGTAGAAAATGGCAAGCAGTTGGGGGGGAAAGAACCTTGGGAGATCTGAAGGGGCAAGACAGAGGGAAATCCAGTAGAAAGCTATCGCACACTGGGGAAACAAAGCTTGGGAGATAAGAGGGGGCAAGAGAGATGGGAATCCAGTAGAAAGTTATGGCTCACTGGGGAGAGAACCTTAGGAGATCGGAGTGGGCAAGACAGACGGGAATCCAGTAGAAAATTGCTCGCGGGGGGGGGGGGGGGGAGAACCTTGGGAGATCGGAGGGGGCAAGACAGTGGAATCCAGTAGAAAGTTATGGCACACTGGGGAAAGAACCTTGGGATTTCGGAGGAGGCAAGACAGAGGGGAATCCAGTAGAAAGATGCCATATGCTGAGGAAAGAACCTTGGGAGATCGGAGGGGGTAAGACAGAGGGAAATCCAGTAGAAAGCTATCGCACACTGGGGACACAAAGCTTGGGAGATGCCAGGAGACAAGACAGAGGGGAATCCAGTAGAAAGATATGGCACGCGGGGGGGGGGGAGAACCTTTGGAGATCGGTGGGGGGGGCGGGGGGGGCAAGACAGAGGGGAGTCCAGGAGAAAGTTATGGCTCACTGAGGAAAGAAGCTTGGGAGATGCCAGGAGGCAAGACAGAGGGGAATTCAGCAGAAATATATGGCATGCGGGGCGGGGGGGGGGGGAGAGAACCTTGGGAGAGCGAATGGGGCAAGAAAGAGGGGAATCAAGTAGAAAGCTATCGCACACTTGGGAAAGGACCTTGGGAGATCGGAGGGGGCAAGAATGAGGGGAATCCTGTAGAAAGTTATGGCACACTGGGGAAATAACCTTGGGAGATGCGAGGAGGCAAGACAGAGGGGAATCCAGTAGAAAGATGCCATATGCTGAGGAAAGAACCTTGGGAGATCGGAGGGGGCAAGACAGAGGGGAATCCAGTAGAAAGCTATCGCACACTTGGGAAAGAACCTTGGGAGATCGGAGGGGGCAAGACAGAGGGGAATCCAGTAGAAAATGGCAAGCAGTTGGGGGGGAAAGAACCTTGGGAGATCTGAAGGGGCAAGAGAGAGGGAAATCCAGTAGAAAGCTATCGCACACTGGGGAAACAAAGCTTGGGAGATAAGAGGGGGCAAGAGAGATGGGAATCCAGTTGAAAGTTATGGCTCACTGGGGAGAGAACCTTAGGAGATCGGAGTGGGCAAGACAGATGGGAATCCAGTAGAAAATTGCTCGCGGGGGGGGGGGGGGAAGAACCTTGGGAGATCGGAGGGGGCAAGACAGTGGAATCCAGTAGAAAGTTATGGCACACTGGGGAAAGAACCTTGGGATTTCGGAGGAGGCAAGACAGAGGGGAATCCAGTAGAAAGATATGGCACGCGGGAGGGGGGGGGAAAGAACCTTGGGAGATCTGAGGGAGCAAGACAGAGGGGAATCCACTAGAGAGGTGCCATATACGCTGAGGAAAGAACCTGGGAAGATCGGAGGGGGCAAGACAGAGGGAAATCTATCCCACACTGGGGAAACAAAGCTTGGGACATGCCAGGAGGCAAGACCGAGGGGAATCCAGTAGAAAGGTATGGCACTTCGAGGTGGGTGGGAGAACCTTTGGAGATCGGAGTGGCAAGGCAGAGGGGAATCCAGTAGAAAGATGCCATATGCTGAGGAAAGAACCTTGGGAGATCGGAGGGGGCAAGACAGAGGGGAATCCAGTAGAAAGCTATCGCACACTTGGGAAAGAACCTTGGGAGATCGGAGGGGGCAAGACAGAGGGGAATCCAGTAGAAAATGGCAAGCAGTTGGGGGGGAAAGAACCTTGGGAGATCTGAAGGGGCAAGACAGAGGGAAATCCAGTAGAAAGCTATCGCACACTGGGGAAACAAAGCTTGGGAGATAAGAGGGGGCAAGAGAGATGGGAATCCAGTAGAAAGTTATGGCTCACTGGGGAGAGAACCTTAGGAGATCGGAGTGGGCAAGACAGACGGGAATCCAGTAGAAAATTGCTCGCGGGGGGGGGGGGAAGAACCTTGGGAGATCGGAGGGGGCAAGACAGTGGAATCCAGTAGAAAGTTATGGCACACTGGGGAAAGAACCTTGGGATTTCGGAGGAGGCAAGACAGAGGGGAATCCAGTAGAAAGATGCCATATGCTGAGGAAAGAACCTTGGGAGATCGGAGGGGGTAAGACAGAGGGAAATCCAGTAGAAAGCTATCGCACACTGGGGACACAAAGCTTGGGAGATGCCAGGAGACAAGACAGAGGGGAATCCAGTAGAAAGATATGGCACGCGGGGGGGGGGGGAGAACCTTTGGAGATCGGTGGGGGGGGCGGGGGGGGCAAGACAGAGGGGAGTCCAGGAGAAAGTTATGGCTCACTGAGGAAAGAAGCTTGGGAGATGCCAGGAGGCAAGACAGAGGGGAATTCAGCAGAAATATATGGCATGCGGGGCGGGGGGGGGGGGAGAGAACCTTGGGAGAGCGAATGGGGCAAGAAAGAGGGGAATCAAGTAGAAAGCTATCGCACACTTGGGAAAGGACCTTGGGAGATCGGAGGGGGCAAGAATGAGGGGAATCCTGTAGAAAGTTATGGCACACTGGGGAAATAACCTTGGGAGATGCGAGGAGGCAAGACAGAGGGGAATCCAGTAGAAAGATATGGTACGCGGGGGGAGGGGGGGAAAGAACCTTGGGAGATCGGAGGGGGCAAGACAGAGGGGAATCCAGTAGAAAGATGCCATATACGCTGAGGAAAGAACCTTGGAAGATCGGAGGGGGCAAGACAGAGGGAAATCTATCCCACACTGGGGAAACAAAGCTTGGGACATGCCAGGAGGCAAGACCGAGGGGAATCCAGTAGAAAGATGCCATATGCTGAGGAAAGAACCTTGGGAGATCGGAGGGGGCAAGACAGAGGGGAATCCAGTAGAAAGCTATCGCACGCTGGGGAAAGAACCTTGGGAGATCTGAGGGGGCAAAACAGAGGGGAATCCAGTAGAAAGATATGGCTCACTGGGGAAATAACCTTGGGAGATAAGTGGGGGCAAGAGAGATGGGAATCCAATAGAAACATGCCATATGCTAAGGAAAGAACCTTGGGAGATTGGAGGGGGCAAGACAGAGGGGACTCCAGTAGAAAGTTGCCATACGCTGAGAAAAGAACCTTGGGAGATCGGAGGGGCAAGACAGAAGGGAATCCAGTAGAAAGATATGGCACGCGGGGGGGGGGGATAACCTTGGGAGATCAGAGGGGGCAAGACAGAGGGGAATCCAGTAGAAAGCTATCGCACACTTGGGAAAGAACCTTGGGAGATCGGAGGGGGCAAGACAGAGAGGAATCCATTAGAAAGATATGGCACGGGGGGGGGGGGGAAGAACCTTGGGAGATCGGAGGGGGCAAGACAGAGGGGAATCCAGTAGAAAGATGCCATATGCTGAGGAAAGAACCTTGGGAGATCGGAGGGGGCAAGACAGAGGGAAATCCAGTAGAAAGCTATCGCACACTGGGGAAACAAAGCTTGGGAGATAAGAGGGGGCAAGAGAGATGGGAATCCAATAGAAAATCGCACGCGGGGGGGGGGGGAGAACCTTGGGAGATCGGAGGGGGCAAGACAGTAGAGTCCAGTAGAAAGCTATCGCACACTGGGGAAACAAAGCTTGGGAGATAAGAGGGGGCAAGAGAGATGGGAATCCAGTAGAAAATGGCATGGGGGGGAAAATAAAGCTTGGCAGATAAGAGGGGGCAAGACAGAGGGTAATCCAGTAGAAAATGGCACGGGGGGGGGGGGAGAACCTTGGGAGATCGGAGGGGCAAGACAGAGGGGAATTCCAGTAGAAAGATATGGCACGCGGTGGGGGGGGCGATAACCTTGGGAGATCAGAGGGGGCAAGAGAGATGGGAATCCAGTACAAAATGGCATGGGGGGGGGAGAACCTTGGGAGATGCTTGGAGGCAAGACAGAGGGGAATCCAATAGAAACATGCCATAAGCTGAGGAAAGAACCTCGGGAGATCGGAGGGGGCAAGACAGAGGGGAATCCAGTAGAAAGATATGGCATGTGGGGGGTTGAGAGAACCTTGGGAGATCAGAGTGGGCAAGACGGAGGGAAATCCAGTAGAAAGCTATCGCACACTGGGGAAACAAAGCTTGGGACATGTCAGGAGGCAAGACAGAGGGGAATTCAGTAGAAAGATGCCATTTGCTGAGGAAAGAACCTTGGGAGATCGGAGGGGGCAAGACAGAGGGGAATCCAGTAGAAAGATGCCATTTGCCGAGGAAAGAACCTTGGGAGATCGGAGGGGGCAAGACAGAGGGGAATCCAGTAGAAAGATGCCATTTGCTGAGGAAAGAACCTTGGGAGATCGGAGGGGGCAAGACAGAGGGGAATCCAGTAGAAAGATGCCATTTGCTGAGGAAAGAACCTTGGGAGATCGGAGGGGGCAAGACAAAGGGAAATCCAGTAGAAAGCTATAGCACACTGGGGACACAAAGCTTGGGAGATGCCAGGAGGCAAGACAGAGGGGAATCCAGTAGAAAGATATGGCACACGGGGGGGGGGGGGGGGAGGGGGGAAAGAACCTTGGGAGATCGGAGGGGGTAAGACAGAGGGGAATCCAGTAGAAAGATGCCATATGCTGAGGAAAGAACCTTGGGAGATCGGAGGGGGCAAGACAGAGGGGAATCCAGTAGAAAGCTATCGCACACTTGGGAAAGAACCTTGGGAGATCGGAGGGGGCAAGACAGAGGGGAATCCAGTAGAAAATGGCAAGCAGTTGGGGGGGAAAGAACCTTGGGAGATCTGAAGGGGCAAGACAAAGGGAAATCCAGTAGAAAGCTATCGCACACTGGGGAAACAAAGCTTGGGAGATAAGAGGGGGCAAGAGAGATGGGAATCCAGTAGAAAGTTATGGCTCACTGGGGAGAGAACATTAGGAGATCGGAGTGGGCAAGACAGATGGGAATCCAGTAGAAAATTGCTCGCGGGGGGGGGGGGAAGAACCTTGGGAGATCGGAGGGGGCAAGACAGTGGAATCCAGTAGAAAGTTATGGCACACTGGGGAAAGAACCTTGGGATTTCGGAGGAGGCAAGACAGAGGGGAATCCAGTAGAAAGATATGGCACGCGGGAGGGGGGGGGATAACCTTGGGAGATCAGAGGGGGCAAGACAGAGGGGAATCCAGTAGAAAGCTATCGCACACTGGGGAAACAAAGCTTGGGAGATAAGAGGGGGCAAGAGAGATGGGAATCCAATAGAAAATCGCACGCGGGGGGGGGGAGAACCTTGGGAGATCAGAGGGGGCAAGAGACATGGGAATCCAGTACAAAATGGCATCGGGGGGGGGGGGGAGAACCTTGGGAGATGCTAGGAGGCAAGACGGAGGGGAATCCAATAGAAACATGCCATAAGCTGAGGAAAGAACCTCGGGAGATCGGAGGGGGCAAGACGGAGGGGAATCCAGTAGAAAGATATGGCATGTGGGGGGTTGGGAGAACATTGGGAGATCAGAGGGGGCAAGAGAGATGGGAAACCAGTAGAAAATGGCATGGGGGGGGGGGGAAGAACCTTGGGAGATCGGAGGGGCAAGACAGAAGGGAATCCAGTAGAAAGCTATCGCACGCTGGGGAAAGAACCTTGGGAGATGCAAGGAGGCAAGACAGACGGGAATCCAGCAGAAAGATATGGCATGCGGGGGTGAGGGGGAGAAAGAACCTTGGGAGAGCGGAGGGGGCAAGACAGACGGAAATACAGTAGAAAATGGCAAGCTGTTGGGGGGGAAAGAACCTTGGGAGATCTGAAGGGGCAAGACAGAGGGAAATCCAGTAGAAAGCTATCGCACACTGGGGAAACAAAGCTTGGGAGATAAGAGGGGGCAAGAGAGATGGGAATCCAGTAGAAAATGGCATGGGGGGGGGAAATAAAGCTTGGCAGATAAGAGGGGGCAAGACAGAGGGTAATCCAGTAGAAAATGGCACGGGGGGGGGGTAGAACTTTGGGAGATCGGAGGGGCAAGACAGAGGGGAATTCCAGTAGAAAGATATGGCACGCGGTGGGGGGGGGGATAACCTTGGGAGATCAGAGGGGGCAAGAGAGATGGGAATCCAGTACAAAATGGCATGGGGGGGGGGGAGAACCTTGGGAGATGCTTTGAGGCAAGACAGAGGGGAATCCAATAGAAACACGCCATAAGCTGGGGAAAGAACCTCGGGAGATCGGAGGGGGCAAGACAGAGGGGAATCCAGTAGAAAGATATGGCATGTGGGGGGTTGAGAGAACCTTGGGAGATCAGAGTGGGCAAGACAGAGGGAAATCCAGTAGAAAGCTATCGCACACTGGGGAAACAAAGCTTGGGACATGTCAGGAGGCAAGACAGAGGGGAATTCAGTAGAAAGATATGGCACGTGGAGGGTTGGGAGAACCTTGAGAGATCAGAGGAGGCAAGACAGATGGGAATCCAGTAGAAAGCTATCGCACACTGGGGAAACAAAGCTTGGGAGATAAGAGGGGGCAAGAGAGATGGGAATCCAGTAGAAAATGGCATGGGGGGGGGAAGAAACTTGGGAGATTGGAGGGGCAAGACAGAGGGGAATCCAGTAGAAAGCTATCCCACACTGGGGAAACAAAGCTTGGGACATGCCAGGAGGCAAGACAGAGGGGAATCCAGTAGAAAATGGCACGGGGGGAGGGGGAGAACCTTGGGAGATCGGAGGGGCAAGACAGAGGGGAATCCAGTAGAAAGATATGGCACGCGGTGGGAGGGGATAACCTTGGGAGATCAGAGGGGGCAAGAGAGATGGGAATCCAGTACAAAATGGCATAGGGGGGGGGGAGAACCTTGGGAGATGCTAGGAGGCAAGATGGAGGGGAATCCAATAGAAACATGCCATAAGCTGAGGAAAGAACCTCGGGAGATCAGAGGGGGCAAGACAGAGGGGAATCCAGTAGAAAGATATGGCATGTGGGCGGTTGGGAGTACCTTGGGAGATCTGAAGGGGCAAGACAGAGGGAAATCCAGTAGAAAGCTATCGCACACTGGGGAAACAAAGCTTGGTAGATAAGAGGGGGCAAGAGAGATGGGAATGCAGTAGAAAATGGCATGGGGGGGGGAAGAACCTTGGGAGAGCGGAAAGGGCAAGAAAGAGGGGAATCCTGTAGAAAGTTATGGCACACTGGGGAAATAACCTTGGGAGATGCGAGGAGGCAAGACAGAGGGGAATCCAGTAGAAAGTTATGGCACACTGGGGAAATAACCTTGGGAGATGCGAGGAGGCAAGACAGAGAGGAATCCAGCAGTAAGATATGGCATGCGGGGGGGGGGGGGGGGAGAAAGAACCTTGGGAGAGCGGAAGGGGCAAGAAAGAGGGGGAATCCAGTAGAAAATGGCACGCGGGGGGGGGGGGGCGGGAAGAACCATGGGAGATCGGAGGGGGCAAAACAGAGGGGAATCCAGTAGAAAGCTATCGCACACTTGGGAAATAACCTTGGGAGATCGGAGGAGGCAAGACAGAGGGGAATCCAGTAGAAAGATATGGCACGCGGGGGGGGGGGGGGAAGAACCTTGGGAGATCGGAGGGGGCAAGACAGAGGGAAATACTGTAGAAAATGGCAAGCAGTTGGGGGGGAAAGAACCTTGGGTGATCTGAAGGGGCAAGACAGAGGGAAATCCAGTAGAAAGCTATCCCACACTGGGGAAACAAAGCTTGGGACATGCCAGGAGGCAAGACAGAGGGGAATTCAGTAGAAAGATATGGCACGTGAGGGGTTGGGAGAACCTTGGGAGATCAGAGGGGGCAAGACATAGGGGAATCCAGTAGAAAGATAGGGCACGCGGTGGGGGGGGATAACCTTGGGAGATCAGAGGGGGCAAGAGACATGGGAATCCAGTACAAAATGGCATTGGGGGGGGGGGGAGAACCTTGGGAGATGCTAGGAGGCAAGACAGACGGGAATCCAGTAGAAAGCTATGGCACACTGGGGAAATAAAGCTTGGCAGATAAGAGGGGGCAAAACAGAGGGGAATCCAGTAGAAAGATATGGCACGCGGGGGGGGGGGGATAACCTTGGGAGATCGGAGGGGGCAAAAGAGATGGGAATCCAGTTCAAAATGGCATGGGGGGGGGATAAACTTGGGAGATCAGAGGGGGCAAGAGACATGGGAATCCAGTACAAAATGGCATGGGGGGGGGGAGAACCTTGGGAGATGCTAGGAGGCAAGACAGAGGGGAATCCAGTAGAAAGCTATCGCACACTGGGGAAACAAAGCTTGGGACATGTCAGGAGGCAAGACAGAGGGGAATTCAGTAGAAAGATATGGCACGTGGAGGGTTGGGAGAACCTTGAGAGATCAGAGGAGGCAAGGCAGATGGTAATCCAGTAGAAAGCTATCGCACACTGGGGAAACAAAGCTTGGGAGATAAGAGGTGGCAAGAGAGATGGGAATCCAGTAGAAAATGGCATTGGGGGGGGGGGAAGAAATTTGGGAGATTGGAGGGGCAAGACAGAGGGGAATCCAGTAGAAAGATATGTCATGTGGGGGGTTGAGAGAACCTTGGGAGATCAGAGTGGGCAAGACAGAGGGAAATCCAGTAGAAAGCTATCGCACACTGGGGAAACAAAGCTTGGGACATGCCAGGAGGCAAGACAGAGGGGAATCCAGTAGAAAGATATGGCACGCGGGGGGGGGGGGGAGAACCTTGGGAGATCGGAGGGGGCAAGACAGAGGGGAATCCAGTAGAAAGATTTGGCATACAGTAGAAAATGGCAAGCAGTTGGGGGGGAAAGAACCTTGGGTGATCTGAAGGGGCAAGACAGAGGGAAATCCAGTAGAAAGCTATCCCACACTGGGGAAACAAAGGCAAAAGAGATGGGAATCCAGTTCAAAATGGCATGGGGGGGGGGGATAAACTTGGGAGATCAGAGGGGGCAAGAGACATGGGAATCCAGTACAAAATGGCATGGGGGGGGGGGAGAACCTTGGGAGATGCTAGGAGGCAAGACAGAGGGGAATCCAATAGAAACATGCCATAAGCTGAGGAAAGAACCTCGGGAGATCGGACGGGGCAAGACAGAGGGGAATCCAGTAGAAAGATATGGCATGTGGGGGGTTGGGAGAACATTGGGAGATCAGAGGGGGCAAGAGAGATGGGAAACCAGTAGAAAATGGCATGGGGGGGGAAAGAACCTTGGGAGATCTGAGGGGCAAGACAGAAGGGAATCCAGTAGAAAGCTATCGCACGCTGGGGAAAGAACCTTGGGAGATGCTTGGAGGCAAGACAGAGGGGAATCCAATAGAAACATGCCATAAGCTGAGGAAAGAACCTCGGGAGATCGGAGGGGGCAAGACAGAGGGGAATCCAGTAGAAAGATATGTCATGTGGGGGGTTGAGAGAACCTTGGGAGATCAGAGTGGGCAAGACAGAGGGAAATCCAGTAGAAAGCTATCGCACACTGGGGAAACAAAGCTTGGGACATGTCAGGAGGCAAGACAGAGGGGAATTCAGTAGAAAGATATGGCACGTGGAGGGTTGGGAGAACCTTGAGAGATCAGAGGAGGCAAGGCAGATGGTAATCCAGTAGAAAGCTATCGCACACTGGGGAAACAAAGCTTGGGAGATAAGAGGTGGCAAGAGAGATGGGAATCCAGTAGAAAATGGCATGGGGGGGGAAAGAACCTTGGGAGATCTGAGGGGCAAGACAGAAGGGAATCCAGTAGAAAGCTATCGCACGCTGGGGAAAGAACCTTGGGAGATGCTTGGAGGCAAGACAGAGGGGAATCCAATAGAAACATGCCATAAGCTGAGGAAAGAACCTCGGGAGATCGGAGGGGGCAAGACAGAGGGGAATCCAGTAGAAAGATATGTCATGTGGGGGGTTGAGAGAACCTTGGGAGATCAGAGTGGGCAAGACAGAGGGAAATCCAGTAGAAAGCTATCGCACACTGGGGAAACAAAGCTTGGGACATGTCAGGAGGCAAGACAGAGGGGAATTCAGTAGAAAGATATGGCACGTGGAGGGTTGGGAGAACCTTGAGAGATCAGAGGAGGCAAGGCAGATGGTAATCCAGTAGAAAGCTATCGCACACTGGGGAAACAAAGCTTGGGAGATAAGAGGTGGCAAGAGAGATGGGAATCCAGTAGAAAATGGCATTGGGGGGGGGGAAGAAATTTGGGAGATTGGAGGGGCAAGACAGAGGGGAATCCAGTAGAAAGATATGTCATGTGGGGGGTTGAGAGAACCTTGGGAGATCAGAGTGGGCAAGACAGAGGGAAATCCAGTAGAAAGCTATCGCACACTGGGGAAACAAAGCTTGGGACATGCCAGGAGGCAAGACAGAGGGGAATCCAGTAGAAAGATATGGCACGCGGGGGGGGGGGGGAGAACCTTGGGAGATCGGAGGGGGCAAGACAGAGGGGAATCCAGTAGAAAGATTTGGCATACAGTAGAAAATGGCAAGCAGTTGGGGGGGAAAGAACCTTGGGTGATCTGAAGGGGCAAGACAGAGGGAAATCCAGTAGAAAGCTATCCCACACTGGGGAAACAAAGCTTGGGACATGCCAGGAGGCAAGACAGAGTGGAATTCAGTAGAAAGATGTGGCACGTGAGGGGTTGGGAGAACCTTGAGAGATCAGAGGGGGCAAGAGAGATGGGAATCCAGTACAAAATGGCATGGGGGGGGGAACCTTGGGAGATGCTAGGGGGCAAGAGAGATGGGAATCCAGTACAAAATGGCATAGGGGGGGGGAGAACCTTGGGAGATGCTTGGGGGCAAGATAGATGGGAACCCAGTACAAAATGGCATGGGGGGGGGGGGAGAGAGAACCTTGGGAGATGCTAGGAGGCAAGACAGAGGGGAATCCAATAGAAACATGCCATAAGCTGAGGAAAGAACCTCGGGAGATCGGAGGGGGCAAGTCAGAGGGGAATCCAGTAGAAAGATATGGCATGTGGGGGGTTGGGAGAACATTGGGAGATCAGAGGGGGCAAGAGAGATGGGAAAAGAGTGGAAAATGGCATGGGGGGGGGGGAAAGAACCTTGGGAGATCGGAGGGGCAAGATAGAGGGGAATCCAGTAGAAAGCTATCGCACGCTGGGGAAAGAACCTTGGGAGATCGGAGGGGGCAAGACAGAGGGAAATCCAGAAGAAAGCTATCCCACACTGGGGAAACAAAGCTTGGGACATGCCATGAGGCAAGACAGAGGGGACTCCAGTAGAAAGTTATGGCTCACTGGGCAAAGAACCTTGGGAGATCGGAGGAGGCAAGACAGAGGGGAATCCTGTAGAAAGATGCCATTTGCTGAGGAAAGAACCTTGGTAGATGGGGGGGGGGGGCAAGATAGACGGGAATCCAGTAGAAAGCTATCGGACACTTGGGAAATAACCTTGGGAGATGCGAGGAGGCAAGACAGAGGGGAATCCAGTAGAAAGTTATCGCATGCTGGGGAAACAAAGCTTGGGAGATAAGAGGGGGCAAGAAAGAGGGGAATCCAGTGGAAAGATATGGCACGTGGTGGGGGGGGAAGAACCTTGGGAGATCGGAGGGGCAAGGCAGAGGGGAATCCAGTAGAAAGATATGGCACGGGGGGCGGGGGAGAACTTTGGGAGATCGGAGGGGCAAGGCAGAGGGGAATCCAGTAGAAAGATGCCATATGCTGAGGAAAGAACCTTGGGAGATCGGAGGGGGCAAGACAGAGGGGAATCCAGTAGAAAGCTATCGGACACTTGGGAAATAACCTTGGGAGATGCGAGGAGGCAAGACAGAGGGGAATCCAGTAGAAAGCTATCGGACACTTGGGAAATAACCTTGGGAGATGCGAGGAGGCAAGACAGAGGGGAATCCAGTAGAAAGTTATGGCACACTGGGGAAATAACCTTGGGAGATGCGAGGAGGCAAGACAGAGAGGAATCCAGCAGAAAGATATGGCATGCGGGGGGGGGGGGGGGAGAAAGAACCTTGGGAGAGCGGAAGGGGCAAGAAAGAGGGGAATCCAGTAGAAAATGGCACGCGGGGGGGGGGGGAAGAACCCTGGGAGATCGGAAAGGGCAAAACAGAGGGGAATCCAGTAGAAAGCTATCGCACACTTGGGAAATAACCTTGGGAGATGCGAGGAGGCAAGACAGAGGGGAATCCAGTAGAAAGTTATGGCACACTGGGGAAATAACCTTGGGAGATGCGAGGAGGCAAGACAGAGGGGAATCCAGTAGAAAGATTTGGCACGCGGGGGGGGGGGGGAGAACCTTGGGAGATCGGAGGGGGCAAGACAGAGGGGAATCCTGTATAAAGTTATGGCATACAGTAGAAAATGGCAAGCAGTTGGGGGGGAAAGAACCTTGGGTGATCTGAAGGGGCAAGACAGAGGGAAATCCAGTAGAAAGCTATCCCACACTGGGGAAACAAAGCTTGGGACATGCCAGGAGGCAAGACAGAGTGGAATTCAGTAGAAAGATGTGGCACGTGAGGGGTTGGGAGAACCTTGAGAGATCAGAGGGGGCAAGAGAGATGGGAATCCAGTACAAAATGGCATGGGGGGGGGGAACCTTGGGAGATGCTAGGGGGCAAGAGAGATGGGAATCCAGTACAAAATGGCATAGGGGGGGGAGAACCTTGGGAGATGCTTGGGGGCAAGATAGATGGGAATCCAGTACAAAATGGCATAGGGAGGGGGGGGAGAACCTTGGGAGATGCTAGGAGGCAAGACAGAGGGGAATCCAGTAGAAAGATATGGCATGTGGGGGGTTGGGAGAACATTGGGAGATCAGAGGGGGCAAGAGAGATGGGAAAAGAGTGGAAAATGGCATGGGGGGGGGAAAGAACCTTGGGAGATCGGAGGGGCAAGATAGAGGGGAATCCAGTAGAAAGCTATCGGACACTTGGGAAATAACCTTGGGAGATGCGAGGAGGCAAGACAGAGGGGAATCCAGTAGAAAGCTATCGGACACTTGGGAAATAACCTTGGGAGATGCGAGGAGGCAAGACAGAGGGGAATCCAGTTGAAAGTTATGGCACACTGGGGAAATAACCTTGGGAGATGCGAGGAGGCAAGACAGAGAGGAATCCAGCAGAAAGATATGGCATGCGGGTGGGGGGGGAGAAAGAACCTTGGGAGAGCGGAAGGGGCAAGAAAGAGGGGAATCCAGTAGAAAATGGCACGCGGGGGGGGGGGGAAGAACCCTGGGAGATCGGAAAGGGCAAAACAGAGGGGAATGCAGTAGAAAGCTATCGCACGCTGGGGAAAAAACCTTGGGAGATCGGAGGGGGCAAGACAGGGGAATCCAGTAGAAAGTTATGGCACACTGGGGAAATAACCTTGGGAGATCTGAGGGGGCAATACAGATGGGAGTCCAGTAGAAAGCTATCGCACGCTGGGGAAAGAACCTTGGGAGATCTGAGGGGGGCAAGACAGAGAGGAATCCAGTACAAAATGGCATGCGGGGAGGGGGGCGGAAGAACCTTGGGAGATCTGGGGGGGGGGGCAAGACAGAGGGGAATCCAGTAGAAAGATGTTGCACGCTGGGGAAACAAACCTTTGGAGATCTGAGGGGGCAAGGCAGAGGGAAATCCAGTAGAAAGATGTTGAACGCTGGGGAAAGAACCTTAGGAGATCGGAGAGGGCAATACAGAGGGGAGTCCAGTAGAAAGGTATCGCACGCTGGGGAAACAAACCTTAGGAGATCAGAGGGTGCAAAACAGAGCGGGGGGGGGGGGAGAGAACCCTGGGAGATCTGAGGAGGCAATACAGAGGGGAGTCCAGTAGAAAGCTGTTGCAAGCTGGGGAAAGAACCTTGGGAGATCTGAGGGGGCAATACAGAGGGGAGTCCAGTAGAAAGCTATCGCACGCTGGGGAAAGAACCTTGGGAGATCTGAGGGGGGCAAGACAGAGAGGAATCCAGTAGAAAGATGTTGCATGCTGGGGAAAGAACCTTGGGAGATCAGAGGGGGTAATACAGAGGGAAGTCCAGTAGAAAGCTATCGCACGCTGGGGAAACAAAGCTTGGGACATGCCAGGAGGCAAGACAGAGTGGAATTCAGTAGAAAGATGTGGCACGTGAGGGGTTGGGAGAACCTTGAGAGATCAGAGGGGGCAAGAGAGATGGGAATCCAGTACAAAATGGCATGGGGGGGGGGAACCTTGGGAGATGCTAGGGGGCAAGAGAGATGGGAATCCAGTACAAAATGGCATAGGGGGGGGAGAACCTTGGGAGATGCTTGGGGGCAAGATAGATGGGAATCCAGTACAAAATGGCATAGGGAGGGGGGGGAGAACCTTGGGAGATGCTAGGAGGCAAGACAGAGGGGAATCCAGTAGAAAGATATGGCATGTGGGGGGTTGGGAGAACATTGGGAGATCAGAGGGGGCAAGAGAGATGGGAAAAGAGTGGAAAATGGCATGGGGGGGGGAAAGAACCTTGGGAGATCGGAGGGGCAAGATAGAGGGGAATCCAGTAGAAAGCTATCGGACACTTGGGAAATAACCTTGGGAGATGCGAGGAGGCAAGACAGAGGGGAATCCAGTAGAAAGCTATCGGACACTTGGGAAATAACCTTGGGAGATGCGAGGAGGCAAGACAGAGGGGAATCCAGTTGAAAGTTATGGCACACTGGGGAAATAACCTTGGGAGATGCGAGGAGGCAAGACAGAGAGGAATCCAGCAGAAAGATATGGCATGCGGGTGGGGGGGGAGAAAGAACCTTGGGAGAGCGGAAGGGGCAAGAAAGAGGGGAATCCAGTAGAAAATGGCACGCGGGGGGGGGGGGGGAAGAACCCTGGGAGATCGGAAAGGGCAAAACAGAGGGGAATGCAGTAGAAAGCTATCGCACGCTGGGGAAAAAACCTTGGGAGATCGGAGGGGGCAAGACAGGGGAATCCAGTAGAAAGTTATGGCACACTGGGGAAATAACCTTGGGAGATCTGAGGGGGCAATACAGATGGGAGTCCAGTAGAAAGCTATCGCACGCTGGGGAAAGAACCTTGGGAGATCTGAGGGGGGCAAGACAGAGAGGAATCCAGTACAAAATGGCATGCGGGGAGGGGGGCGGAAGAACCTTGGGAGATCTGGGGGGGGGGGCAAGACAGAGGGGAATCCAGTAGAAAGATGTTGCACGCTGGGGAAACAAACCTTTGGAGATCTGAGGGGGCAAGGCAGAGGGAAATCCAGTAGAAAGATGTTGAACGCTGGGGAAAGAACCTTAGGAGATCGGAGAGGGCAATACAGAGGGGAGTCCAGTAGAAAGGTATCGCACGCTGGGGAAACAAACCTTAGGAGATCAGAGGGTGCAAAACAGAGCGGGGGGGGGGGGAGAGAACCCTGGGAGATCTGAGGAGGCAATACAGAGGGGAGTCCAGTAGAAAGCTGTTGCAAGCTGGGGAAAGAACCTTGGGAGATCTGAGGGGGCAATACAGAGGGGAGTCCAGTAGAAAGCTATCGCACGCTGGGGAAAGAACCTTGGGAGATCTGAGGGGGGCAAGACAGAGAGGAATCCAGTAGAAAGATGTTGCATGCTGGGGAAAGAACCTTGGGAGATCAGAGGGGGTAATACAGAGGGAAGTCCAGTAGAAAGCTATCGCACGCTGGGGAAAGAACCTTGGGAGATCTGGGGGGGGGGGCAAGACAAAGGGGAATCCAGTAGAAAGATGTTGCACAAGGGGGGGGGGGAAGAACCTTGGGAGACCGCAGGGGCAAGGGAGAGGGAAATATAGTAGAAAGCTATCGCAAGCTGGGGAAAGAACCTTGGGAGATCGGAGAGGGCAAAACAGAGGGGAGTCCAGTAGAAAATGGCACCGGGGGGGGGGGGGGGGAAGAACCTTGGGAGATCGGAGGGGGCAATACAGAGGGGAGTCCAGTAGAAAGCTATCGCACGCTGGGGAAAGAACCTTGGAGATCTGAGGGGGGCAAGACAGAGGGGAATCCAGTAGAAAGATGTTGCACGCTGGGGAAATTACCTTGGGAGATCAGAGGGGGTAATACAGAGGGGAGTCCAGTAGAAAGCTGTTGCACGCTGGGGAAAGAACCTTGGGAGATCTGAGGGGGGCAAGACAGAGGGGAATCCAGTAGAAAGATGTTGCACAAGGGGGGGGGGTGAAGAATCTTGGGAGACCGCAGGGGCAAGGGAGAGGGAAATATAGTAGAAAGCTATCTCAAGCTGGGGAAACAAAGCTTGGGAGATAAGAGGGGGCAAGACAGAGGGGAGTCCAGTAGAAAGCTATCGCACGCTGGGGAAAGAACCTTGGGAGATCTGAGGGGGCAAGAGAGTGGGGAATCCAGTAGAAAGATGTTGCACGCTGGGGAAACAAACCTTGGGAGATCAGAGTGGGCAAGACAGAGGGGGATCCAGTACAAAATGGCATGCGGGGAGGGGGGCGGAAGAACCTTGGGAGATCTGGGGGGGGGGGCAAGACAGAGGGGAATCCAGTAGAAAGATGTTGCACGCTGGGGAAACAAACCTTTGGAGATCTGAGGGGGCAAGGCAGAGGGAAATCCAGTAGAAAGATGTTGAACGCTGGGGAAAGAACCTTAGGAGATCGGAGAGGGCAATACAGAGGGGAGTCCAGTAGAAAGGTATCGCACGCTGGGGAAACAAACCTTAGGAGATCAGAGGGTGCAAAACAGAGCGGGGGGGGGGGGAGAGAACCCTGGGAGATCTGAGGGGGCAATACAGAGGGGAGTCCAGTAGAAAGCTGTTGCAAGCTGGGGAAAGAACCTTGGGAGATCTGAGGGGGCAATACAGAGGGGAGTCCAGTAGAAAGCTATCGCACGCTGGGGAAAGAACCTTTTGAGATCTGAGGGGGGCAAGACAGAGGGGAATCCAGTAGAAAGATGTTGCACAAGGGGGAGGGGAAGAACCTTGGGAGACCGCAGGGGCAAGGGAGAGGGAAATATAGTAGAAAGCTATAGCAAGCTGGGGAAAGAACCTTGGGAGATCGGAGAGGGCAAAACAGAGGGGAGTCCAGTAGAAAATGGCACGGGGGGGGGAAGAACCTTGGGAGATCGTAGGGGGCAATACAGAGGGGAGTCCAGTAGAAAGCTATCGCACGCTGGGGAACGAACCTTGGAGATCTGAGGGGGGCAAGACAGAGGGGAATCCAGTAGAAAGATGTTGCACGCTGGGGAAATTACCTTGGGAGATCAGAGGGGGTAATACAGAGGGGAGTCCAGTAGAAAGCTGTTGCACGCTGGGGAAAGAACCTTGGGAGATCTGAGGGGGGCAAGACAGAGGGGAATCCAGTAGAAAGATGTTGCACAAGGGGGGGGGGTGAAGAATCTTGGGAGACCGCAGGGGCAAGGGAGAGGGAAATATAGTAGAAAGCTATCGCAAGCTGGGGAAACAAAGCTTGGGAGATAAGAGGGGGCAAGACAGAGGGGAGTCCAGTAGAAAGCTATCGCACGCTGGGGAAAGAACCTTGGGAGATCTGAGGGGGCAAGAGAGTGGGGAATCCAGTAGAAAGATGTTGCACGCTGGGGAAACAAACCTTGGGAGATCAGAGGGGGCAAGACAGAGGGGAATCCAGTACAAAATGGCATGCGGGGAGGGGGGCGGAAGAACCTTGGGAGATCTGGGGGGGGGGCAAGACAGAGGGGAATCCAGTAGAAAGATGTTGCACGCTGGGGAAACAAACCTTTGGAGATCTGAGGGGGCAAGGCAGAGGGAAATCCAGTAGAAAGATGTTGAACGCTGGGGAAAGAACCTTAGGAGATCGGAGAGGGCAATACAGAGGGGAGTCCAGTAGAAAGGTATCGCACGCTGGGGAAACAAACCTTAGGAGATCAGAGGGTGCAAAACAGAAGGGGGGGGGGAGAGAACCCTGGGAGATCTGAGGAGGCAATATAGAGGGGAGTCCAGTAGAAAGCTGTTGCAAGCTGGGGAAAGAACCTTGGGAGATCTGAGGGGGCAATACAGAGGGGAGTCCAGTAGAAAGCTATCGCACGCTGGGAAAGAACCTTGGGAGATCTGAGGGGGGCAAGACAGAGAGGAATCCAGTAGAAAGATGTTGCATGCTGGGGAAAGAACCTTGGGAGATCAGAGGGGGTAATACAGAGGGAAGTCCAGTAGAAAGCTATCGCACGCTGGGGAAAGAACCTTGGGAGATCTGGGGGGGGGGCAAGACAAAGGGGAATCCAGTAGAAAGATGTTGCACAAGGGGGGGGGGGAAGAACCTTGGGAGACCGCAGGGGCAAGGGAGAGGGAAATATAGTAGAAAGCTATCGCAAGCTGGGGAAAGAACCTTGGGAGATCGGAGAGGACAAAACAGAGGGGAGTCCAGTAGAAAATGGCACCGGGACGGGGGGGGGGGAGAACCTTGGGAGATCGGAGGGGGCAATACAGAGGGGAGTCCAGTAGAAAGCTATCGCACGCTGGGGAAAGAACCTTGGGAGATCTGAGGGGGGCAAGACAGAGGGGAGTCCAGTAGAAAGATGTTGCAAGCTGGGGAAAGAACCTTGGGAGATCTGAGGGGGCAATACAGAGGGGAGTCCAGTAGAAAGCTATCGCACGCTGGGGAAAGAACCTTTTGAGATCTGAGGGGGGCAAGACAGAGGGGAATCCAGTAGAAAGATGTTGCACAAGGGGGAGGGGAAGAACCTTGGGAGACCGCAGGGGCAAGGGAGAGGGAAATATAGTAGAAAGCTATAGCAAGCTGGGGAAAGAACCTTGGGAGATCGGAGAGGGCAAAACAGAGGGGAGTCCAGTAGAAAATGGCACGGGGGGGGGGGGGAAAGAACCTTGGGAGATCGGAGGGGGCAATACAGAGGGGAGTCCAGTAGAAAGCTATCGCACGCTGGGGAAAGAACCTTGGGAGATCTGAGGGGGGCAAGACAGAGAGGAATCCAGTAGAAAGATGTTGCATGCTGGGGAAAGAACCTTGGGAGATCAGAGGGGGTAATACAGAGGGAAGTCCAGTAGAAAGCTATCGCACGCTGGGGAAAGAACCTTGGGAGATCTGGGGGGGGGGGGAGACAAAGGGGAATCCAGTAGAAAGATGTTGCACAAGGGGGGGCGGGAGAACCTTGGGAGACCGCAGGGGCAAGGGAGAGGGAAATATAGTAGAAAGCTATCGCAAGCTGGGGAAAGAACCTTGGGAGATCGGAGAGGGCAAAACAGAGGGGAGTCCAGTAGAAAATGGCACCGGGGGGGGGGGGGGGGGAAGAACCTTGGGAGATCGGAGGGGGCAATACAGAGGGGAGTCCAGTAGAAAGCTATCGCACGCTGGGGAAAGAACCTTGGAGATCTGAGGGGGGCAAGACAGAGGGGAATCCAGTAGAAAGATGTTGCACAAGGGGGGGGGGGTGAAGAATCTTGGGAGACCGCAGGGGCAAGGGAGAGGGAAATATAGTAGAAAGCTATCGCAAGCTGGGGAAACAAAGCTTGGGAGATAAGAGGGGGCAAGACAGAGGGGAGTCCAGTAGAAAGCTATCGCACGCTGGGGAAAGAACCTTGGGAGATCTGAGGGGGCAAGAGAGTGGGGAATCCAGTAGAAAGATGTTGCACGCTGGGGAAACAAACCTTGGGAGATCAGAGGGGGCAAGACAGAGGGGAATCCAGTACAAAATGGCATGCGGGGAGGGGGGCGGAAGAACCTTGGGAGATCTGGGGGGGGGGGCAAGACAGAGGGGAATCCAGTAGAAAGATGTTGAACGCTGGGGAAACAAACCTTTGGAGATCTGAGGGGGCAAGGCAGAGGGAAATCCAGTAGAAAGATGTTGAACGCTGGGGAAAGAACCTTAGGAGATCGGAGAGGGCAATACAGAGGGGAGTCCAGTAGAAAGGTATCGCACGCTGGGGAAACAAACCTTAGGAGATCAGAGGGTGCAAAACAGAGCGGGGGTGGGGGGGAGAGAACCCTGGGAGATCTGAGGAGGCAATACAGAGGGGAGTCCAGTAGAAAGCTGTTGCAAGCTGGGGAAAGAACCTTGGGAGATCTGAGGGGGCAATACAGAGGGGAGTCCAGTAGAAAGCTATCGCACGCTGGGGAAAGAACCTTGGGAGATCTGAGGGGGGCAAGACAGAGAGGAATCCAGTAGAAAGATGTTGCATGCTGGGGAAAGAACCTTGGGAGATCAGAGGGGGTAATACAGAGGGAAGTCCAGTAGAAAGCTATCGCACGCTGGGGAAAGAACCTTGGGAGATCTGGGGGGGGGGGGCAAGACAAAGGGGAATCCAGTAGAAAGATGTTGCACAAGGGGGGGGGGAAGAACCTTGGGAGACCGCAGGGGCAAGGGAGAGGGAAATATAGTAGAAAGCTATCGCAAGCTGGGGAAAGAACCTTGGGAGATCGGAGAGGGCAAAACAGAGGGGAGTCCAGTAGAAAATGGCACCGGGGGGGGGGGGGAAGAACCTTGGGAGATCGGAGGGGGCAATACAGAGGGGAGTCCAGTAGAAAGCTATCGCACGCTGGGGAAAGAACCTTGGAGATCTGAGGGGGGCAAGACAGAGGGGAATCCAGTAGAAAGATGTTGCACGCTGGGGAAATTACCTTGGGAGATCAGAGGGGGTAATACAGAGGGGAGTCCAGTAGAAAGCTGTTGCACGCTGGGGAAAGAACCTTGGGAGATCTGAGGGGGGCAAGACAGAGGGGAATCCAGTAGAAAGATGTTGCACAAGGGGGGGGGGTGAAGAAGAATCTTGGGAGACCGCAGGGGCAAGGGAGAGGGAAATATAGTAGAAAGCTATCGCAAGCTGGGGAAACAAAGCTTGGGAGATAAGAGGGGGCAAGACAGAGGGGAGTCCAGTAGAAAGATGTTGAACGCTGGGGAAAGAACCTTAGGAGATCGGAGAGGGCAATACAGAGGGGAGTCCAGTAGAAAGGTATCGCACGCTGGGGAAACAAACCTTAGGAGATCAGAGGGTGCAAAACAGAGCGGGGGGGGGGGAGAGAACCCTGGGAGATCTGAGGAGGCAATACAGAGGGGAGTCCAGTAGAAAGCTGTTGCAAGCTGGGGAAAGAACCTTGGGAGATCTGAGGGGGCAATACAGAGGGGAGTCCAGTAGAAAGCTATCGCACGCTGGGGAAAGAACCTTTTGAGATCTGAGGGGGGCAAGACAGAGGGGAATCCAGTAGAAAGATGTTGCACAAGGGGAGGGGAAGAACCTTGGGAGACCGCAGGGGCAAGGAGAGGGAAATATAGTAGAAAGCTATAGCAAGCTGGGGAAAGAACCTTGGGAGATCGGAGAGGGCAAAACAGAGGGGAGTCCAGTAGAAAATGGCACGGGGGGGGGGGGAAGAACCTTGGGAGATCGGAGGGGGCAATACAGAGGGGAGTCCAGTAGAAAGCTATCGCACGCTGGGGAAAGAACCTCGGGAGATCTGGTGGGGGGGAAGACAAAGGGGAATCCAGTAGAAAGATGTTGCACAAGGGGGGGGGGAAGAACCTTGGGAGACCGCAGGGGCAAGGGAGAGGGAAATATAGTAGAAAGCTATCGCAAGCTGGGGAAAGAACCTTGGGAGATCGGAGAGGGCAAAACAGAGGGGAGTCCAGTAGAAAGCTATCGCACGCTGGGGAAAGAACCTTGGAGATCTGAGGGGGGCAAGACAGAGGGGAATCCAGTAGAAAGATGTTGCACGCTGGGGAAATTACCTTGGGAGATCAGAGGGGGTAATACAGAGGGGAGTCCAGTAGAAAGCTGTTGCACGCTGGGGAAAGAACCTTGGGAGATCTGAGGGGGGCAAGACAGAGGGGAATCCAGTAGAAAGATGTTGCACAAGGGGGGGGGTGAAGAATCTTGGGAGACCGCAGGGGCAAGGGAGAGGGAAATATAGTAGAAAGCTATCCGCAAGCTGGGGAAACAAAGCTTGGGAGATAAGAGGGGGCAAGACAGAGGGGAATCCAGTAGAAAGCTATCGCACGCTGGGGAAAGAACCTTGGGAGATCTGAGGGGGCAAGAGAGTGGGGAATCCAGTAGAAAGATGTTGCACGCTGGGGAAATTACCTTGGGAGATCAGAGGGGGTAATACAGAGGGGAATCCAGTAGAAAGCTATCGCACGCTGGGGAAAGAACCTTGGGAGATCTGAGGGGGCAAGAGAGTGGGGAATCCAGTAGAAAGATGTTGCATGCTGGGGAAACAAACCTTGGGAGATCAGAGTGGGCAAGACAGAGGGGAATCCAGTACAAAATGGCATGCGGGGAGGGGGGCGGAAGAACCTTGGGAGATCTGGGGGGGGGGGGCAAGACAGAGGGGAATCCAGTAGAAAGATGTTGCACGCTGGGGAAACAAACCTTTGGAGATCTGAGGGGGCAAGGCAGAGGGAAATCCAGTAGAAAGATGTTGAACGCTGGGGAAAGAACCTTAGGAGATCGGAGAGGGCAATACAGAGGGGAGTCCAGTAGAAAGGTATCGCACGCTGGGGAAACAAACCTTAGGAGATCAGAGGGTGCAAAACAGAGCGGGGGGGGGGGAGAGAGAACCCTGGGAGATCTGAGGAGGCAATACAGAGGGGAGTCCAGTAGAAAGCTGTTGCAAGCTGGGGAAAGAACCTTGGGAGATCTGAGGGGGCAATACAGAGGGGAGTCCAGTAGAAAGCTATCGCACGCTGGGGAAAGAACCTTTTGAGATCTGAGGGGGGCAAGACAGAGGGGAATCCAGTAGAAAGATGTTGCACAAGGGGGAGGGGAAGAACCTTGGGAGACCGCAGGGGCAAGGGAGAGGGAAATATAGTAGAAAGCTATAGCAAGCTGGGGAAACAAAGCTTGGGAGATAAGAGGGGGCAAGACAGAGGGGAGTCCAGTAGAAAGCTATCGCACGCTGGGGAAAGAACCTTGGGAGATCTGAGGGGGCAAGAGAGTGGGGAATCCAGTAGAAAGATGTTGCACGCTGGGGAAACAAACCTTGGGAGATCAGAGGGGGCAAGACAGAGGGGAATCCAGTACAAAATGGCATGCGGGGAGGGGGGTGGAAGAACCTTGGGAGATCTGAGGGGGCAAGACAGAGGGAAATCCAGTAGAAAGATGTTGAACGCTGGGGAAAGAACCTTGGGAGATCGGAGAGGACAATACAGAGGGGAGTCCAGTAGAAAGATGTTGCACGCTGGGGAAACAAACCTTAGGAGATCAGAGGGGGCAAAACAGAGCGGGGGGGGGGGAGAGAGAACCCTGGGAGATCTGAGGAGGCAATACAGAGGGGAGTCCAGTAGAACGATATGCACTCTGGGGAAAGAACCTTGGGAGATCTGAGGGGGCAAGAGAGTGGGGAATCGGGCAAGACAGAGGGGAATCCAGTAGAAAGCTATATGGCATGGGGTGGGGGAACAAAGCTTGGGAGATAAGAGGGGGCAAGACAGAGGGGAATCCAGCAGAAAGATATGGCATGCGGGGGGGGGGGGGGGAAGAACCTTGGGAGAGCGGAAGGGGCAAGGCAGAGGGGAATCCAGTAGAAAGATGCCATATGCTGAGGAAAGAACCTTGGGAGATCGGAGGGGGCAAGACAGAGGGGAATCCAGTAGAAAGTTATGGCACACTGGGGAAAGAACCTTGGGAGATGCTAGGAGGCAAGACAGAGGGGAATCCAGCAGAAAGATATGGCATGTGGGGGGTTGGGAGAACATTGGGAGATCAGAGGGGGCAAGAGAGATGGGAAAAGAGTGGAAAATGGCATGGGGGGGGGAAAGAACCTTGGGAGATCGGAGGGGCAAGATAGAGGGGAATCCAGTAGAAAGCTATCGGACACTTGGGAAATAACCTTGGGAGATGCGAGGAGGCAAGACAGAGGGGAATCCAGTAGAAAGCTATCGGACACTTGGGAAATAACCTTGGGAGATGCGAGGAGGCAAGACAGAGGGGAATCCAGTTGAAAGTTATGGCACACTGGGGAAATAACCTTGGGAGATGCGAGGAGGCAAGACAGAGAGGAATCCAGCAGAAAGATATGGCATGCGGGTGGGGGGGGAGAAAGAACCTTGGGAGAGCGGAAGGGGCAAGAAAGAGGGGAATCCAGTAGAAAATGGCACGCGGGGGGGGGGGGGAAGAACCCTGGGAGATCGGAAAGGGCAAAACAGAGGGGAATGCAGTAGAAAGCTATCGCACGCTGGGGAAAAAACCTTGGGAGATCGGAGGGGGCAAGACAGGGGAATCCAGTAGAAAGTTATGGCACACTGGGGAAATAACCTTGGGAGATCTGAGGGGGCAATACAGATGGGAGTCCAGTAGAAAGCTATCGCACGCTGGGGAAAGAACCTTGGGAGATCTGAGGGGGGCAAGACAGAGAGGAATCCAGTACAAAATGGCATGCGGGGAGGGGGGCGGAAGAACCTTGGGAGATCTGGGGGGGGGGGCAAGACAGAGGGGAATCCAGTAGAAAGATGTTGCACGCTGGGGAAACAAACCTTTGGAGATCTGAGGGGGCAAGGCAGAGGGAAATCCAGTAGAAAGATGTTGAACGCTGGGGAAAGAACCTTAGGAGATCGGAGAGGGCAATACAGAGGGGAGTCCAGTAGAAAGGTATCGCACGCTGGGGAAACAAACCTTAGGAGATCAGAGGGTGCAAAACAGAGCGGGGGGGGGGAGAGAACCCTGGGAGATCTGAGGAGGCAATACAGAGGGGAGTCCAGTAGAAAGCTGTTGCAAGCTGGGGAAAGAACCTTGGGAGATCTGAGGGGGCAATACAGAGGGGAGTCCAGTAGAAAGCTATCGCACGCTGGGGAAAGAACCTTGGGAGATCTGAGGGGGGCAAGACAGAGAGGAATCCAGTAGAAAGATGTTGCATGCTGGGGAAAGAACCTTGGGAGATCAGAGGGGGTAATACAGAGGGAAGTCCAGTAGAAAGCTATCGCACGCTGGGGAAAGAACCTTGGGAGATCTGGGGGGGGGGGCAAGACAAAGGGGAATCCAGTAGAAAGATGTTGCACAAGGGGGGGGGGGAAGAACCTTGGGAGACCGCAGGGGCAAGGGAGAGGGAAATATAGTAGAAAGCTATCGCAAGCTGGGGAAAGAACCTTGGGAGATCGGAGAGGGCAAAACAGAGGGGAGTCCAGTAGAAAATGGCACCGGGGGGGGGGGGGAAGAACCTTGGGAGATCGGAGGGGGCAATACAGAGGGGAGTCCAGTAGAAAGCTATCGCACGCTGGGGAAAGAACCTTGGAGATCTGAGGGGGGCAAGACAGAGGGGAATCCAGTAGAAAGATGTTGCACGCTGGGGAAATTACCTTGGGAGATCAGAGGGGGTAATACAGAGGGGAGTCCAGTAGAAAGCTGTTGCACGCTGGGGAAAGAACCTTGGGAGATCTGAGGGGGGCAAGACAGAGGGGAATCCAGTAGAAAGATGTTGCACAAGGGGGGGGGGGTGAAGAATCTTGGGAGACCGCAGGGGCAAGGGAGAGGGAAATATAGTAGAAAGCTATCTCAAGCTGGGGAAACAAAGCTTGGGAGATAAGAGGGGGCAAGACAGAGGGGAGTCCAGTAGAAAGCTATCGCACGCTGGGGAAAGAACCTTGGGAGATCTGAGGGGGCAAGAGAGTGGGGAATCCAGTAGAAAGATGTTGCACGCTGGGGAAACAAACCTTGGGAGATCAGAGTGGGCAAGACAGAGGGGAATCCAGTACAAAATGGCATGCGGGGAGGGGGGCGGAAGAACCTTGGGAGATCTGGGGGGGGGGGGCAAGACAGAGGGGAATCCAGTAGAAAGATGTTGCACGCTGGGGAAACAAACCTTTGGAGATCTGAGGGGGCAAGGCAGAGGGAAATCCAGTAGAAAGATGTTGAACGCTGGGGAAAGAACCTTAGGAGATCGGAGAGGGCAATACAGAGGGGAGTCCAGTAGAAAGGTATCGCACGCTGGGGAAACAAACCTTAGGAGATCAGAGGGTGCAAAACAGAGCGGGGGGGGGGGAGAGAACCCTGGGAGATCTGAGGGGGCAATACAGAGGGGAGTCCAGTAGAAAGCTGTTGCAAGCTGGGGAAAGAACCTTGGGAGATCTGAGGGGGCAATACAGAGGGGAGTCCAGTAGAAAGCTATCGCACGCTGGGGAAAGAACCTTTTGAGATCTGAGGGGGGCAAGACAGAGGGGAATCCAGTAGAAAGATGTTGCACAAGGGGGAGGGGAAGAACCTTGGGAGACCGCAGGGGCAAGGGAGAGGGAAATATAGTAGAAAGCTATAGCAAGCTGGGGAAAGAACCTTGGGAGATCGGAGAGGGCAAAACAGAGGGGAGTCCAGTAGAAAATGGCACGGGGGGGGGGGAAGAACCTTGGGAGATCGTAGGGGGCAATACAGAGGGGAATCCAGTAGAAAGTTATGGCACACTGGGGAAATAACCTTGGGAGATCTGAGGGGGCAATACAGATGGGAGTCCAGTAGAAAGCTATCGCACGCTGGGGAAAGAACCTTGGGAGATCTGAGGGGGGCAAGACAGAGAGGAATCCAGTAGAAAGATGTTGCATGCTGGGGAAAGAACCTTGGGAGATCAGAGGGGGTAATACAGAGGGAAGTCCAGTAGAAAGCTATCGCACGCTGGGGAAAGAACCTTGGGAGATCTGGGGGGGGGGGGGGCAAGACAAAGGGGAATCCAGTAGAAAGATGTTGCACAAGGGGGGGGGGGAAGAACCTTGGGAGACCGCAGGGGAAGGGAGAGGGAAATATAGTAGAAAGCTATCGCAAGCTGGGGAAAGAACCTTGGGAGATCGGAGAGGGCAAAACAGAGGGGAGTCCAGTAGAAAATGGCACCGGGGGGGGGGGGAGAACCTTGGGAGATCGTAGGGGGCAATACAGAGGGGAGTCCAGTAGAAAGCTATCGCACGCTGGGGAACGAACCTTGGAGATCTGAGGGGGGCAAGACAGAGGGGAATCCAGTAGAAAGATGTTGCACGCTGGGGAAATTACCTTGGGAGATCAGAGGGGGTAATACAGAGGGGAGTCCAGTAGAAAGCTGTTGCACGCTGGGGAAAGAACCTTGGGAGATCTGAGGGGGGCAAGACAGAGGGGAATCCAGTAGAAAGATGTTGCACAAGGGGGGGGGGTGAAGAATCTTGGGAGACCGCAGGGGCAAGGGAGAGGGAAATATAGTAGAAAGCTATCGCAAGCTGGGGAAACAAAGCTTGGGAGATAAGAGGGGGCAAGACAGAGGGGAGTCCAGTAGAAAGCTATCGCACGCTGGGGAAAGAACCTTGGGAGATCTGAGGGGGCAAGAGAGTGGGGAATCCAGTAGAAAGATGTTGCACGCTGGGGAAACAAACCTTGGGAGATCAGAGGGGGCAAGACAGAGGGGAATCCAGTACAAAATGGCATGCGGGGAGGGGGGCGGAAGAACCTTGGGAGATCTGGGGGGGGGGCAAGACAGAGGGGAATCCAGTAGAAAGATGTTGCACGCTGGGGAAACAAACCTTTGGAGATCTGAGGGGGCAAGGCAGAGGGAAATCCAGTAGAAAGATGTTGAACGCTGGGGAAAGAACCTTAGGAGATCGGAGAGGGCAATACAGAGGGGAGTCCAGTAGAAAGGTATCGCACGCTGGGGAAACAAACCTTAGGAGATCAGAGGGTGCAAAACAGAAGGGGGGGGGGAGAGAACCCTGGGAGATCTGAGGAGGCAATATAGAGGGGAGTCCAGTAGAAAGCTGTTGCAAGCTGGGGAAAGAACCTTGGGAGATCTGAGGGGGCAATACAGAGGGGAGTCCAGTAGAAAGCTATCGCACGCTGGGGAAAGAACCTTGGGAGATCTGAGGGGGGCAAGACAGAGAGGAATCCAGTAGAAAGATGTTGCATGCTGGGGAAAGAACCTTGGGAGATCAGAGGGGGTAATACAGAGGGAAGTCCAGTAGAAAGCTATCGCACGCTGGGGAAAGAACCTTGGGAGATCTGGGGGGGGGGGCAAGACAAAGGGGAATCCAGTAGAAAGATGTTGCACAAGGGGGGGGGGGAAGAACCTTGGGAGACCGCAGGGGCAAGGGAGAGGGAAATATAGTAGAAAGCTATCGCAAGCTGGGGAAAGAACCTTGGGAGATCGGAGAGGACAAAACAGAGGGGAGTCCAGTAGAAAATGGCACCGGGAGGGGGGGGGGGGAGAACCTTGGGAGATCGGAGGGGGCAATACAGAGGGGAGTCCAGTAGAAAGCTATCGCACGCTGGGGAAAGAACCTTGGGAGATCTGAGGGGGGCAAGACAGAGGGGAGTCCAGTAGAAAGATGTTGCAAGCTGGGGAAAGAACCTTGGGAGATCTGAGGGGGCAATACAGAGGGGAGTCCAGTAGAAAGCTATCGCACGCTGGGGAAAGAACCTTTTGAGATCTGAGGGGGGCAAGACAGAGGGGAATCCAGTAGAAAGATGTTGCACAAGGGGGAGGGGAAGAACCTTGGGAGACCGCAGGGGCAAGGGAGAGGGAAATATAGTAGAAAGCTATAGCAAGCTGGGGAAAGAACCTTGGGAGATCGGAGAGGGCAAAACAGAGGGGAGTCCAGTAGAAAATGGCACGGGGGGGGGGGGGAAAGAACCTTGGGAGATCGGAGGGGGCAATACAGAGGGGAGTCCAGTAGAAAGCTATCGCACGCTGGGGAAAGAACCTTGGGAGATCTGAGGGGGGCAAGACAGAGAGGAATCCAGTAGAAAGATGTTGCATGCTGGGGAAAGAACCTTGGGAGATCAGAGGGGGTAATACAGAGGGAAGTCCAGTAGAAAGCTATCGCACGCTGGGGAAAGAACCTTGGGAGATCTGGGGGGGGGGGGGAGACAAAGGGGAATCCAGTAGAAAGATGTTGCACAAGGGGGGGCGGGAGAACCTTGGGAGACCGCAGGGGCAAGGGAGAGGGAAATATAGTAGAAAGCTATCGCAAGCTGGGGAAAGAACCTTGGGAGATCGGAGAGGGCAAAACAGAGGGGAGTCCAGTAGAAAATGGCACCGGGGGGGGGGGGGGGAAGAACCTTGGGAGATCGGAGGGGGCAATACAGAGGGGAGTCCAGTAGAAAGCTATCGCACGCTGGGGAAAGAACCTTGGAGATCTGAGGGGGGCAAGACAGAGGGGAATCCAGTAGAAAGATGTTGCACAAGGGGGGGGGGTGAAGAATCTTGGGAGACCGCAGGGGCAAGGGAGAGGGAAATATAGTAGAAAGCTATCGCAAGCTGGGGAAACAAAGCTTGGGAGATAAGAGGGGGCAAGACAGAGGGGAGTCCAGTAGAAAGCTATCGCACGCTGGGGAAAGAACCTTGGGAGATCTGAGGGGGCAAGAGAGTGGGGAATCCAGTAGAAAGATGTTGCACGCTGGGGAAACAAACCTTGGGAGATCAGAGGGGGCAAGACAGAGGGGAATCCAGTACAAAATGGCATGCGGGGAGGGGGGCGGAAGAACCTTGGGAGATCTGGGGGGGGGGGGGCAAGACAGAGGGGAATCCAGTAGAAAGATGTTGAACGCTGGGGAAACAAACCTTTGGAGATCTGAGGGGGCAAGGCAGAGGGAAATCCAGTAGAAAGATGTTGAACGCTGGGGAAAGAACCTTAGGAGATCGGAGAGGGCAATACAGAGGGGAGTCCAGTAGAAAGGTATCGCACGCTGGGGAAACAAACCTTAGGAGATCAGAGGGTGCAAAACAGAGCGGGGGTGGGGGGGGAGAGAACCCTGGGAGATCTGAGGAGGCAATACAGAGGGGAGTCCAGTAGAAAGCTGTTGCAAGCTGGGGAAAGAACCTTGGGAGATCTGAGGGGGCAATACAGAGGGGAGTCCAGTAGAAAGCTATCGCACGCTGGGGAAAGAACCTTGGGAGATCTGAGGGGGGCAAGACAGAGAGGAATCCAGTAGAAAGATGTTGCATGCTGGGGAAAGAACCTTGGGAGATCAGAGGGGGTAATACAGAGGGAAGTCCAGTAGAAAGCTATCGCACGCTGGGGAAAGAACCTTGGGAGATCTGGGGGGGGGGGCAAGACAAAGGGGAATCCAGTAGAAAGATGTTGCACAAGGGGGGGGGGAAGAACCTTGGGAGACCGCAGGGGCAAGGGAGAGGGAAATATAGTAGAAAGCTATCGCAAGCTGGGGAAAGAACCTTGGGAGATCGGAGAGGGCAAAACAGAGGGGAGTCCAGTAGAAAATGGCACCGGGGGGGGGGGGGGGGAAGAACCTTGGGAGATCGGAGGGGGCAATACAGAGGGGAGTCCAGTAGAAAGCTATCGCACGCTGGGGAAAGAACCTTGGAGATCTGAGGGGGGCAAGACAGAGGGGAATCCAGTAGAAAGATGTTGCACGCTGGGGAAATTACCTTGGGAGATCAGAGGGGGTAATACAGAGGGGAGTCCAGTAGAAAGCTGTTGCACGCTGGGGAAAGAACCTTGGGAGATCTGAGGGGGGCAAGACAGAGGGGAATCCAGTAGAAAGATGTTGCACAAGGGGGGGGGGTGAAGAATCTTGGGAGACCGCAGGGGCAAGGGAGAGGGAAATATAGTAGAAAGCTATCGCAAGCTGGGGAAACAAAGCTTGGGAGATAAGAGGGGGCAAGACAGAGGGGAGTCCAGTAGAAAGATGTTGAACGCTGGGGAAAGAACCTTAGGAGATCGGAGAGGGCAATACAGAGGGGAGTCCAGTAGAAAGGTATCGCACGCTGGGGAAACAAACCTTAGGAGATCAGAGGGTGCAAAACAGAGCGGGGGGGGGGGGAGAGAACCCTGGGAGATCTGAGGAGGCAATACAGAGGGGAGTCCAGTAGAAAGCTGTTGCAAGCTGGGGAAAGAACCTTGGGAGATCTGAGGGGGCAATACAGAGGGGAGTCCAGTAGAAAGCTATCGCACGCTGGGGAAAGAACCTTTTGAGATCTGAGGGGGGCAAGACAGAGGGGAATCCAGTAGAAAGATGTTGCACAAGGGGGAGGGGAAGAACCTTGGGAGACCGCAGGGGCAAGGGAGAGGGAAATATAGTAGAAAGCTATAGCAAGCTGGGGAAAGAACCTTGGGAGATCGGAGAGGGCAAAACAGAGGGGAGTCCAGTAGAAAATGGCACGGGGGGGGGGGGAAGAACCTTGGGAGATCGGAGGGGGCAATACAGAGGGGAGTCCAGTAGAAAGCTATCGCACGCTGGGGAAAGAACCTCGGGAGATCTGGTGGGGGGGAAGACAAAGGGGAATCCAGTAGAAAGATGTTGCACAAGGGGGGGGGGGGAAGAACCTTGGGAGACCGCAGGGGCAAGGGAGAGGGAAATATAGTAGAAAGCTATCGCAAGCTGGGGAAAGAACCTTGGGAGATCGGAGAGGGCAAAACAGAGGGGAGTCCAGTAGAAAGCTATCGCACGCTGGGGAAAGAACCTTGGAGATCTGAGGGGGGCAAGACAGAGGGGAATCCAGTAGAAAGATGTTGCACGCTGGGGAAATTACCTTGGGAGATCAGAGGGGGTAATACAGAGGGGAGTCCAGTAGAAAGCTGTTGCACGCTGGGGAAAGAACCTTGGGAGATCTGAGGGGGGCAAGACAGAGGGGAATCCAGTAGAAAGATGTTGCACAAGGGGGGGGTGAAGAATCTTGGGAGACCGCAGGGGCAAGGGAGAGGGAAATATAGTAGAAAGCTATCCGCAAGCTGGGGAAACAAAGCTTGGGAGATAAGAGGGGGCAAGACAGAGGGGAATCCAGTAGAAAGCTATCGCACGCTGGGGAAAGAACCTTGGGAGATCTGAGGGGGCAAGAGAGTGGGGAATCCAGTAGAAAGATGTTGCATGCTGGGGAAACAAACCTTGGGAGATCAGAGTGGGCAAGACAGAGGGGAATCCAGTACAAAATGGCATGCGGGGAGGGGGGCGGAAGAACCTTGGGAGATCTGGGGGGGGGGGGCAAGACAGAGGGGAATCCAGTAGAAAGATGTTGCACGCTGGGGAAACAAACCTTTGGAGATCTGAGGGGGCAAGGCAGAGGGAAATCCAGTAGAAAGATGTTGAACGCTGGGGAAAGAACCTTAGGAGATCGGAGAGGGCAATACAGAGGGGAGTCCAGTAGAAAGGTATCGCACGCTGGGGAAACAAACCTTAGGAGATCAGAGGGTGCAAAACAGAGCGGGGGGGGGGGGAGAGAACCCTGGGAGATCTGAGGAGGCAATACAGAGGGGAGTCCAGTAGAAAGCTGTTGCAAGCTGGGGAAAGAACCTTGGGAGATCTGAGGGGGCAATACAGAGGGGAGTCCAGTAGAAAGCTATCGCACGCTGGGGAAAGAACCTTTTGAGATCTGAGGGGGGCAAGACAGAGGGGAATCCAGTAGAAAGATGTTGCACAAGGGGGAGGGGAAGAACCTTGGGAGACCGCAGGGGCAAGGGAGAGGGAAATATAGTAGAAAGCTATAGCAAGCTGGGGAAACAAAGCTTGGGAGATAAGAGGGGGCAAGACAGAGGGGAGTCCAGTAGAAAGCTATCGCACGCTGGGGAAAGAACCTTGGGAGATCTGAGGGGGCAAGAGAGTGGGGAATCCAGTAGAAAGATGTTGCACGCTGGGGAAACAAACCTTGGGAGATCAGAGGGGGCAAGACAGAGGGGAATCCAGTACAAAATGGCATGCGGGGAGGGGGGTGGAAGAACCTTGGGAGATCTGAGGGGGCAAGACAGAGGGAAATCCAGTAGAAAGATGTTGAACGCTGGGGAAAGAACCTTGGGAGATCGGAGAGGACAATACAGAGGGGAGTCCAGTAGAAAGATGTTGCACGCTGGGGAAACAAACCTTAGGAGATCAGAGGGGGCAAAACAGAGCGGGGGGGGGGGGGAGAGAACCCTGGGAGATCTGAGGAGGCAATACAGAGGGGAGTCCAGTAGAACGATATGCACTCTGGGGAAAGAACCTTGGGAGATCTGAGGGGGCAAGAGAGTGGGGAATCGGGCAAGACAGAGGGGAATCCAGTAGAAAGCTATATGGCATGGGGTGGGGGAACAAAGCTTGGGAGATAAGAGGGGGCAAGACAGAGGGGAATCCAGCAGAAAGATATGGCATGCGGGGGGGGGGGGGAGAACCTTGGGAGAGCGGAAGGGGCAAGGCAGAGGGGAATCCAGTAGAAAGATGCCATATGCTGAGGAAAGAACCTTGGGAGATCGGAGGGGGCAAGACAGAGGGGAATCCAGTAGAAAGTTATGGCACACTGGGGAAAGAACCTTGGGAGATGCGAGGAGGCAAGACAGAGGGGAATCCAGCAGAAAGATATGGCATGCGGGGGTGGGGGGGGGGACAAAGCTTGGGAGATAAGAGGGGGCAAGACAGAGGGGAATCCAGCAGAAAGATATGGCATGCGGGGGGGCGGGGAGAAAGAACCTTGGGAGACCGGAGGAGGCAAGACAGAGGGGAATCCAGTAGAAAGCTATCCCACACTGGGGAAACAAAGCTTGGGACATGCCAGGAGGCAAGACGGAGGGGAATTCAGTAGAAGGATGCCATATGCTGAGGAAAGAACCTTGGGAAATCGGAGGGGGCAAGACAGAGGGGAATCCAGTAGAAAGCTATCGGACACTTGGGAAATAACCTTGGGAGATGCGAGGAGGCAAGACAGAGAGGAATCCAGCAGAAAGATATGGCATGCGGGGGGGCGGGGGGGGGAGAAAGAACCTTGGGAGAGCGGAAGGGGCAAGAAAGAGGGGAATCCAGTAGAAAGCTATCGCACACTGGGGAAAGAACCTTGGGAGATGGAGGGGGAAAGACAGAGGGAAATCCAGTAGAAAGCTATCGCACGCTGGGGAAACAAAGCTTGGGAGATAGGATGGGGCAAGACAGAGGGGAACCCAGTAGAAAGATGCCAAAAGGTGAGGAAAGAACCTTAGGAGATCGGAGGGGCAAGAGAGATGGGAATGCAGTACAAAATGGCATGGGGGGGGGGGGAGAACCTTGGGAGATGCTAGGTGGCAATACAGAGGGGAATCCAATAGAAAGATATGGCATGTAGGAGGTTGGGAGTACCTTGGGAGATCTGAAGGGGAACCCACTAGAAACATGCCATAAGCTGAGGAAAGAACCTCGGGAGATAGGAGGGGGCAAGACAGAGGGAAATCCAGCAGAAAGATATAGCATGGGGGGTGGGATGGAGAAAGAACCTTGGGAGATCGGAGGGGCAAGACAGAGGGGAATCCAGTAGAAAGCTATCCCACACTGGGGAAACAAAGCTTGGGACATGCCAGGAGGCAAGACAGAGGGGAATCCAGTAGAAACATGCCATAAGTTGAGGAAAGAACCTCGGGAGATCGGAAGGGGCAAGACGGAGGGGAATCCAGTAGAAAGATATCGCACGCTGGGGAAACAAAGCTTGGGAGATAGGAGGGGGCAAGACAGAGGGGGACCCAGTAGAAAGTTATGGCACACTGGGGAAATAACCTTGGGAGATGCGAGGAGGCAAGACAGAGGGGAATCCAGCAGAAAGATATGGCATGCGGGGGGGGGCGGGGGGGGGAGAAAGAACCTTGGGAGAGCGGAAGGGGCAAGAAAGAGGGGAATCCAGTAGAAAATGGCACGCGGGGGGGCGGGGCGGGAAGAACCATGGGAGATCGGAGGGGGCAAGACAGAGGGGAATCCAGTAGAAAGCTATCGCACACTCTGGAAACAAATCTTGGGAGATAGGAGGGGGCAAGACAGAGGGGAACCCAGTAGAAAGATGCAATAAGGTGAGGAAAGAACCTTGGGAGATCGGAGGAGGCAAGACAGAGGGGAATCCAGTAGAAAGCTATCGCACACTTGGGAAAGAACCTTGGGAGATCTGAGGGGACAAGACAGAGAGGAATCCAGCAGAAATATATGGCATGGGGGAGGGGGGGAGAAAGAACCTTGGGAGATGGGAGGGGGCAAGACAGAGGGAAATACAGTAGAAAATGGCAAGCAGTTGGGGGGGAAAGAACCTTGGGAGATCTGAAGGGGCAAGACAGAGGGGAATCCAGTAGAAAGCTATCCCACACTGGGGAAACAAAGCTTGGGACATGTCAGGAGGCAAGACAGAGGGGAATCCAGTAGAAAATGGCACGGGGGGGGGGGGGGAGAGAACCTTGGGAGATCTGAGGGGGCAAAACAGAGAGGAATCCAGCAGAAAGATATGGCATGCGGGGGGGGGGGGGGAAGAACCTTGGGAGAGCGGAAGGGGCAAGAAAGAGGGGAATCCAGTAGAAAATGGCACGCGGGGGGGGGGGGAAGAACCTTGGGAGAGCGGAAGGGGCAAGAAAGAGGGGAATCCAGTAGAAAATGGCACGCGGGGGGGGGGGGGCGGGAAGAACCATGGGAGATCGGAGGGGGCAAGACAGAGGGGAATCCAGTAGAAAGCTATCGCACGCTTGGGAAACAAAGCTTGGGACATGTCAGGAGGCAAGACAGAGGGGAATCCAGTAGAAAATGGCACGGGGGGGGGGGAGAACCTTGGGAGATCTGAGGGGGCAAAACAGAGAGTAATCCAGCAGAAAGATATGGCATGGGGGGGGGGGAGAAAGAACCTTGGGAGAGCTGAAGGGGCAAGAAAGAGGGGAATCCAGTAGAAAATAGCACGCGGGGGGGGGGGGCGGGAAGAACCATGGGAGATCGGAGGGGGCAAGACAGAGGGGAATCCAGTAGAAAGCTATCGCACGCTTGGGAAACAAAGCTTGGGAGATAGGAGGGGGCAAGACAGAGGGGAACCCAGTAGAAAGATACCATACGCTGAGGAAAGAACCTCGGGAGATCACAGGAGGCAAGACAGGGGAATCCAGTAGAAAGATGTTGCACACTGGGGAAACAAACCTTAGGAGATCAGAGGGGGCAAAACAGAGCGGGGTGGGGGGAGAACCCTGGGAGATCGGAGGGGGGAATACAGAGGGGAATCCAGTAGAAACCTATCGCACGCTGGGGAAAGAACCTAGGAAGATCAGAGGGGGCAAGACAGAGGGGAATCCAGTACAAAATGGCATGCGGGGAGGGGGCGGGGAGGGGGGCGGAAGAACCTTGAGAGATCAGAGGGGGCAAGGCAGAGGGGAATCCAGTAGAAAGACGTTGCACGCTGAGGAAACAAACCTTGGGAGACCAGAGTGGGCAAGGCAGAGGGGAATCCAGTAGAAAGACGTTGCACGCTGAGGAAACAAACCTTGGGAGACCACAGTGGGCAAGACAGAGGGGAATCCAATAGAAAATGGCACGGGGAGTGGGGGGGAAGAACCTTGGGAGATCTGAAGGGGCAAGACAGAGGGAAATATAGTAGAAAGATGCCATATGCTGAGGAAAGAACCTTGGAAGATCGGAGGGGGCAAGGTAGAGGGAAATCCAGTAGAAAAATGTTGAACGCTGGGGAAAGAACCTTGGGAAATCAGAGGGGGCAATACAGAGGGGAATCCAGTAGAAAGCTATCGCACACTGGGGAAAGAACCTTGGGAGATCTGAGGGGGGCAAGACAGAGGGGAATCCAGTAGAAAGATGTTGCACGCTGGGGAAAGAACCTTGGGAGATCGGAGGGGGCAAGACAGGGGAATCCAGTAGAAAGTTGTGGCACACTGGGGAAATAACCTTGGGAGATCTGAGGGGGCAATACAGAGGGGAGTCCAGTAGAAAGCTATCGCACGCTGGGGAACGAACCTTGGAGATCTGAGGGGGGCAAGACAGAGGGGAATCCAATAGAAAGATGTTGCACGCTGGGGAAATTACCTTGGGAGATCAGAGGGGGTAATACAGAGGGGAGTCCAGTAGAAAGCTGTTGCAGGCTGGGGAAAGAACCTTGGGAGATCTGAGGGGGCAATACAGAGGGGAGTCCAGTAGAAAGCTATCGCACGCTGGGGAACGAACCTTGGAGATCTGAGGGGGGCAAGACAGAGGGGAATCCAATAGAAAGATGTTGCACGCTGGGGAAATTACCTTGGGAGATCTGAGGGGGGCAAGACAGAGGGGAATCCAGTAGAAAGATGTTGCACAAGGGGGGGGGGTGAAGAATCTTGGGAGACCGCAGGGGCAAGGGAGAGGGAAATATAGTAGAAAGCTATCGCAAGCTGGGGAAACAAAGCTTGGGAGATAAGAGGGGGCAAGACAGAGGGGAGTCCAGTAGAAAGCTATCGCACGCTGGGGAAAGAACCTTGGGAGATCTGAGGGGGCAAGAGAGTGGGGAATCCAGTAGAAAGATGTTGCACGCTGAGGAAACAAACCTTGGGAGATCAGAGGGGGCAAGACAGAGGGGAATCCAGTACAAAATGGCATGCGGGGAGGGGGGCGGAAGAACCTTGGGAGATCTGGGGGGGGGGCAAGACAGAGGGGAATCCAGTAGAAAGATGTTGCACGCTGGGGAAACAAACCTTTGGAGATCTGAGGGGGCAAGGCAGAGGGAAATCCAGTAGAAAGATGTTGAACGCTGGGGAAAGAACCTTAGGAGATCGGAGAGGGCAATACAGAGGGGAGTCCAGTAGAAAGGTATCGCACGCTGGGGAAACAAACCTTAGGAGATCAGAGGGTGCAAAACAGAGCGGGGGGGGGGAGAGAACCCTGGGAGATCTGAGGAGGCAATACAGAGGGGAGTCCAGTAGAAAGCTGTTGCAAGCTGGGGAAAGAACCTTGGGAGATCTGAGGGGGCAATACAGAGGGGAGTCCAGTAGAAAGCTATCGCACGCTGGGGAAAGAACCTTGGGAGATCTGAGGGGGGCAAGACAGAGAGGAATCCAGTAGAAAGATGTTGCATGCTGGGGAAAGAACCTTGGGAGATCAGAGGGGGTAATACAGAGGGAAGTCCAGTAGAAAGCTATCGCACGCTGGGGAAAGAACCTTGGGAGATCTGGGGGGGGGGGCAAGACAAAGGGGAATCCAGTAGAAATATGTTGCACAAGGGGGGGGGGGAAGAACCTTGGGAGACCGCAGGGGCAAGGGAGAGGGAAATATAGTAGAAAGCTATCGCAAGCTGGGGAAAGAACCTTGGGAGATCGGAGAGGGCAAAACAGAGGGGAGTCCAGTAGAAAATGGCACGGGGGGGGGGGGAGAACCTTGGGAGATCGGAGGGGGCAATACAGAGGGGAGTCCAGTAGAAAGCTATCGCACGCTGGGGAAAGAACCTTGGAGATCTGAGGGGGGCAAGACAGAGGGGAATCCAGTAGAAAGATGTTGCACGCTGGGGAAATTACCTTGGGAGATCAGAGGGGGTAATACAGAGGGGAGTCCAGTAGAAAGCTGTTGCACGCTGGGGAAAGAACCTTGGGAGATCTGAGGGGGGCAAGACAGAGGGGAATCCAGTAGAAAGATGTTGCACAAGGGGGGGGGGGGGTGAAGAATCTTGGGAGACCGCAGGGGCAAGGGAGAGGGAAATATAGTAGAAAGCTATCGCAAGCTGGGGAAACAAAGCTTGGGAGATAAGAGGGGGCAAGACAGAGGGGAGTCCAGTAGAAAGCTATCGCACGCTGGGGAAAGAACCTTGGGAGATCTGAGGGGGCAAGAGAGTGGGGAATCCAGTAGAAAGATGTTGCATGCTGGGGAAACAAACCTTGGGAGATCTGAGGGGGCAAGGCAGAGGGAAATCCAGTAGAAAGATGTTGAACGCTGGGGAAAGAACCTTAGGAGATCGGAGAGGGCAATACAGAGGGGAGTCCAGTAGAAAGGTATCGCACGCTGGGGAAACAAACCTTAGGAGATCAGAGGGTGCAAAACAGAGCGGGGGGGGGGGGGGGAGAGAACCCTGGGAGATCTGAGGAGGCAATACAGAGGGGAGTCCAGTAGAAAGCTGTTGCAAGCTGGGGAAAGAACCTTGGGAGATCTGAGGGGGCAATACAGAGGGGAGTCCAGTAGAAAGCTATCGCACGCTGGGGAAAGAACCTTTTGAGATCTGAGGGGGGCAAGACAGAGGGGAATCCAGTAGAAAGATGTTGCACAAGGGGGAGGGGAAGAACCTTGGGAGACCGCAGGGGCAAGGGAGAGGGAAATATAGTAGAAAGCTATAGCAAGCTGGGGAAAGAACCTTGGGAGATCGGAGAGGGCAAAACAGAGGGGAGTCCAGTAGAAAATGGCACGGGGGGGGGGGGGAAGAACCTTGGGAGATCGGAGGGGGCAATACAGAGGGGAGTCCAGTAGAAAGCTATCGCACGCTGGGGAAAGAACCTTGGGAGATCTGAGGGGGGCAAGACAGAGAGGAATCCATTAGAAAGATGTTGCATGCTGGGGAAAGAACCTTGGGAGATCAGAGGGGGTAATACAGAGGGAAGTCCAGTAGAAAGCTATCGCACGCTGGGGAAAGAACCTTGGGAGATCTGGGGGGGGGGCAAGACAAAGGGGAATCCAGTAGAAAGATGTTGCACAAGGGGGGGGGGGGAAGAACCTTGGGAGACCGTAGGGGCAAGGGAGAGGGAAATATAGTAGAAAGCTATCGCAAGCTGGGGAAAGAACCTTGGGAGATCGGAGAGGGCAAAACAGAGGGGAGTCCAGTAGAAAATGGCACCGGGGGGGGGGGGGAAGAACCTTGGGAGATCGGAGGGGGCAATACAGAGGGGAGTCCAGTACAAAGCTATCGCACGCTGGGAAAGAACCTTGGAGATCTGAGGGGGGCAAGACAGAGGGGAATCCAGTAGAAAGATGTTGCACGCTGGGGAAATTACCTTGGGAGATCAGAGGGGGTAATACAGAGGGGAGTCCAGTAGAAAGCTGTTGCACGCTGGGGAAAGAACCTTGGGAGATCTGAGGGGGGCAAGACAGAGGGGAATCCAGTAGAAAGATGTTGCACAAGGGGGGGGGTGAAGAATCTTGGGAGACCGCAGGGGCAAGGGAGAGGGAAATATAGTAGAAAGCTATCGCAAGCTGGGGAAACAAAGCTTGGGAGATAAGAGGGGGCAAGACAGAGGGGAGTCCAGTAGAAAGCTATCGCACGCTGGGGAAAGAACCTTGGGAGATCTGAGGGGGCAAGAGAGTGGGGAATCCAGTAGAAAGATGTTGCATGCTGGGGAAACAAACCTTGGGAGATCTGGGGGGGGGCAAGACAAAGGGGAATCCAGTAGAAAGATGTTGCACAAGGGGGGGGGGAAGAACCTTGGGAGACCACAGGGGCAAGGGAGAGGGAAATATAGTAGAAAGCTATCGCAAGCTGGGGAAACAAAGCTTGGGAGATAAGAGGGGGCAAGACAGAGGGGAGTCCAGTAGAAAGCTATCGCACGCTGGGGAAAGAACCTTGGGAGATCTGAGGGGGCAAGAGAGTGGGGAATCCAGTAGAAAGATGTTGCACGCTGGGGAAACAAACCTTGGGAGATCAGAGGGGGCAAGACAGAGGGGAATCCAGTACAAAATGGCATGCGGGGAGGGGGGCGGAAGAACCTTGGGAGATCTGAGGGGGCAAGACAGAGGGAAATCCAGTAGAAAGATGTTGCACGCTGGGGAAACAAACCTTTGGAGATCTGAGGGGGCAAGGCAGAGGGAAATCCAGTAGAAAGATGTTGAACGCTGGGGAAAGAGCCTTAGGAGATCGGAGAGGGCAATACAGAGGGGAGTCCAGTAGAAAGGTATCGCACGCTGGGGAAACAAACCTTAGGAGATCAGAGGGTGCAAAACAGAGCGGGGGGGGGGGGGAGAACCCTGGGAGATCTGAGGAGGCAATACAGAGGGGAGTCCAGTAGAAAGATATGCACTCTGGGGAAAGAACCTTGGGAGATCTGAGGGGGCAAGAGAGTGGGGAATCGGGCAAGACAGAGGGGAATCCAGTAGAAAGCTATATGGCATGGGGTGGGGGAACAAAGCTTGGGAGATAAGAGGGGGCAAGACAGAGGGGAATCCAGTAGAAAATGGCACACGGAGGGGGGGGGGGATAACCTTGGGAGATGCTAGGAGGCAAGACAGAGGGGAATCCACTAGAAACATGCCATAAGCTGAGGAAAGAACCTCGGGAGATCGGAGGGGGCAAGACAGAGGGGAATCCAGTAGAAAGTTATGGCACGCGGGGGGGGGGGGGAAGAACCTTGGGAGATCGGAGGGGCAAGACAGAGGGAAATACAGTAGAAAATGGCAAGCAGTTGGGGGGGAAAGAACCTTGGGAGATCTGAAGGGGCAAGACAGAGGGAAATCCAGTAGAAAGCTATGGCACACTGGGGAAACAAAGCTTGGGAGATAAGAGGAGGCAAGAGAGATGGGAAACCAGTAGAAAATGGCATGGGGGGGGGGGGGGAAAGAACCTTGGGAGATGCTAGGAGGCAACACAGAGGGGGACCCAGTAGAAAATGGCAGGGGGGGGGAGAACCTTGGGAGGTCAGAGGGGGCAAGACAGAGGGAAATCCCGAAGAAAGCTGTCGCACACTGGGGAAAGAACCTTGGGAGATCAGAGGAGGCAAGACAGAGGGGAATCCAGCAGAAAGATATTGCATGGGGGGTGGGGTGGAGAAAGAACCTTGGGAGATCGGCCGGGGCAAGACAGGGGGGAATCCAGTAGAAAGCTATCGCACACTGGGGAAAGAACCTTGGGAGATGGAGGGGGAAAGACAGAGGGAAATCCAGTAGAAAGCTATCGCACGCTGGGGAAACAAAGCTTGGGAGATAGGATGGGGCAAGACAGAGGGGAACCCAGTAGAAAGATGCCAAAAGGTGAGGAAAGAACCTTAGGAGATCGGAGGGGCAAGAGAGATGGGAATGCAGTACAAAATGGCATGGGGGGGGGGGGGAGAACCTTGGGAGATGCTAGGTGGCAATACAGAGGGGAATCCAATAGAAAGATATGGCATGTAGGAGGTTGGGAGTACCTTGGGAGATCTGAAGGGGAACCCACTAGAAACATGCCATAAGCTGAGGAAAGAACCTCGGGAGATAGGAGGGGGCAAGACAGAGGGAAATCCAGCAGAAAGATATAGCATGGGGGGTGGGATGGAGAAAGAACCTTGGGAGATCGGAGGGGCAAGACAGAGGGGAATCCAGTAGAAAGCTATCCCACACTGGGGAAACAAAGCTTGGGAGATAGGAGGGGGCAAGACAGAGGGGAATCCAGTAGAAACATGCCATAAGTTGAGGAAAGAACCTCGGGAGATCGGAAGGGGCAAGACGGAGGGGAATCCAGTAGAAAGATATCGCACGCTGGGGAAACAAAGCTTGGGAGATAGGAGGGGGCAAGACAGAGGGGGACCCAGTAGAAAGTTATGGCACACTGGGGAAATAACCTTGGGAGATGCGAGGAGGCAAGACAGAGGGGAATCCAGCAGAAAGATATGGCATGCGGGGGGGGGGGGGGGGAACAAAGCTTGGGACATGCCAGGAGGCAAGACAGAGGGGAATCCAGTAGAAACACGCCATAAGTTGAGGAAAGAACCTCGGGAGATCGGAGGGGGCAAGACGGAGGGGAATCCAGTAGAAAGATATCGCACGCTGGGGAAACAAAGCTTGGGAGATGCGAGGAGGCAAGACAGAGGGGAACCCAGTAGAAAGATGCCATAAGGTGAGGAAAGAACCTTGGGAGATCGGAGGGGGCAAGACAGAGTGGAATCTAGTAGAAAGATGCCATATGCTGAGGAAAGAACCTTGGGAGATCGGAGGGGCCAAGACAGAGGGGAATCCAGTATAAAGCTATCGGACACTTGGGAAATAACCTTGGGAGATGCGAGGAGGCAAGACAGAGGGGAATCCAGCAGAAAGATATGGCATGCGGGAGGGGGGGGGACAAAGCTTGGGAGATAAGAGGGGGCAAGACAGAGGGGAATCCAGCAGAAAGGTATGGCATGCGGGGGGGGGGGGCGGGGGAGAAAGAACCTTGGGAGAGCGGGGCTGGCAAGACGGAGGGGAATCCAGTAGAAAGCTATATGGCATGGGGGGGGGGAACAAAGCTTGGGAGATAAGAGGGGGCAAGACAGAGGGGAATCCAGCAGAAAGATATGGCATGCTGGGGGGGGGGGGGGAGAGAAAGAACCTTGGGAGAGCGGAAGGGGCAAGGCAGAGGGGAATCCAGTAGAAAGATGCCATATGCTGAGGAAAGAACCTTGGGAGATCGGAGGGGGCAAGACAGAGGGGAATCCAGTAGAAAGTTATGGCACACTGGGGAAAGAACCTTGGGAGATGCGAGGAGGCAAGACAGAGGGGAATCCAGCAGAAAGATATGGCATGCGGGGGTGGGGGGGGGACAAAGCTTGGGAGATAAGAGGGGGCAAGACAGAGGGGAATCCAGCAGAAAGATATGGCATGCGTGGGGGCGGGGAGAAAGAACCTTGGGAGACCGGAGGGGGCAAGACAGAGGGAAATCCAGTAGAAAGCTATCGCACGCTGGGGAAACAAAGCTTGGTAGATAGGATGGGGCAAGACAGAGGGGAACCCATTAGAAAGATGCCATAAGGTGAGAAAAGACCCTTGGGAGATCGGAGGAGGCAAGACAGAGGGGAATCCAGTAGAAAGCTATCCCACACTGGGGAAACAAAGCTTGGGACATGCCAGGAGGCAAGACGGAGGGGATTTCAGTAGAAGGATGCCATATGCTGAGGAAAGAACCTTGGGAAATCGGAGGGGGCAAGACAGAGGGGAATCCAGTAGAAAGCTATCGGACACTTGGGAAATAACCTTGGGAGATGCGAGGAGGCAAGACAGAGTTGAATCCAGCAGAAAGATATGGCATGCGGGGGGGGGGCGGGGGGAGAGAAAGAACCTTGGGAGAGCGGAAGGGGCAAGAAAGAGGGGAATCCAGTAGAAAATGGCACGCGGGGGGGGGCGGGGCGGGAAGAACCATGGGAGATCGGAGGGGGCAAGACAGAGGGGAATCCAGTAGAAAGCTATCGCACACTTGGGAAACAAATCTTGGGAGATAGGAGGGGGCAAGACAGAGGGGAACCCAGTAGAAAGATGCAATAAGGTGAGGAAAGAACCTTGGGAGATCGGAGGAGGCAAGACAGAGGGGAATCCAGTAGAAAGCTATCGCACACTTGGGAAAGAACCTTGGGAGATCTGAGGGGGCAAGACAGAGAGGAATCCAGCAGAAATATATGGCATGGGGGAGGGGGGGGAGAAAGAACCTTGGGAGATGGGAGGGGGCAAGACAGAGGGAAATACAGTAGAAAATGGCAAGCAGTTGGGGGGGAAAGAACCTTGGGAGATCTGAAGGGGCAAGACAGAGGGGAATCCAGTAGAAAGCTATCGCACGCTGGGGAAATAACCTTGGGAGATCGGAGGAGGCAAGACAGAGGGGAATCCAGTAGAAAGATGTGGAATGTGGGGGGTTGGGAGAACATTGGGAGATCAGAGGGGGCAAGAGAGATGGGAAACCAGTAGAAAATGGCATGGGGGGGGGAGAACCTTGGGAGATGCTAGGAGGCAAGACGGAGGGGAATCCAATAGAAACATGCCATAAGCTGAGGAAAGAACCTCGGGAGATCAGAGGGGGCAAGACAGAGGGGAATCCAGTAGAAAGATATGGCGGGGGGGGGGTGGAAGAACCTTGGGAGATCGGAGGGGGCAAGACAGAGGGGAATCCAGTAGAAAGCTATCGCACGCTTGGGAAACAAAGCTTGGGACATGTCAGGAGGCAAGACAGAGGGGAATCCAGTAGAAAATGGCACGGGGGGGAGGGCGGGAAGAACCATGGGAGATCGGAGGGGGCAAGACAGAGGCGAATCCAGTAGAAAGCTATCGCACGCTTGGGAAACAAAGCTTGGGAGATAGGAGGGGGCAAGACAGAGGGGAACCCAGTAGAAAGATGCAATAAGGTGAGGAAAGAACCTTGGGAGATCGGAGGAGGCAAGACAGAGGGGAATCCAGTAGAAAGCTATCGCACACTTGGGAAAGAACCTTGGGAGATCTGAGGGGGCAAGACAGAGGGGAATCCAGTAGAAAGCTATCCCACACTGGGGAAACAAAGCTTGGGACATGCCAGGAGGCAAGACAGAGGGGAATTCAGTAGAAAGATATGGCACGTGAGGGGTTGGGAGAACCTTGGGAGATCAGAGGGGGCAAGAGACATGGGAATCCAGTACAAAATGGCATTGGGGGGGGGGGGGAGAACCTAGGGAGAGCGGAGGGGGCAAGACAGACGGAAATACAGTAGAAAATGGCAAGCAGTTGCGGGGGGAAAGAACCTTGGGAGATTTGAAGGGGCAAGACAGAGGGAAATCCAGTAGAAAGCTATCGCACGCTTGGGAAACAAAGCTTGGGAGATAGGAGGGGGCAAGACAGAGGGGAACCCAGTAGAAAGATGCAATAAGGTGAGGAAAGAACCTTGGGAGATCGGAGGAGGCAAGACAGAGGGGAATCCAGTAGAAAGCTATCGCACACTTGGGAAAGAACCTTGGGAGATCTGAGGGGGCAAGACAGAGGGGAATCCAGTAGAAAGCTATCCCACACTGGGGAAACAAAGCTTGGGACATGCCAGGAGGCAAGACAGAGGGGAATTCAGTAGAAAGATATGGCACGTGAGGGGTTGGGAGAACCTTGGGAGAACCTTGGGAGATCAGAGGGGGCAAGAGACATGGGAATCCAGTACAAAATGGCATGGGGGGGGGGAGAACCTAGGGAGAGCGGAGGGGGCAAGACAGACGGAAATACAGTAGAAAATGGCAAGCAGTTGCGGGGGAAAGAACCTTGGGAGATCTGAAGGGGCAAGACAGAGGGAAATCCAGTAGAAAGCTATCGCACACTGGGGAAACAAAGCTTGGGAGATAAGAGGGGGCAAGACAGAGGGGAATCCAGTAGAAAATGGCATGGGGGGGGAAAGAAACATGGGAGATCGGAGGGGCAAGACAGAGGGGAATCCAGTAGAAAGCTATCGCACGCTGGGGAAAGAACCTCGGGAGATCAGAAAGGGCAAGACAGAGGGGAATCAAGTAGAAAGATATGGCGGGTGGGGGGTGGAAGAACCTTGGGAGATCGGAGGGGGCAATACAGAGGGGAGTCCAGTAGAAAGTTATGCCTCACTGGGGAAAGAACCTCGGGAGATCGGAGGGGGCAAGACAGAGGGGAATCCAGTAGAAAGATATGGCATGTGGGGGGTTGGGAGAACATTGGGAGATCAGAGGGGGCAAGAGAGATGGGAAACCAGTAGAAAATGGCATGGGGGGGGGGAAGAACCTTGGGAGATCGGAGGGGCAAGACAGAGGGGAATCCAGCAGAAAGATATGGCATGCGGGGGTGAGGTGGAGAAAGAACCTTGGGAGAGCGGAGGGGGTAAGACAGACGGAAATACAGTAGAAAATGGCAAGCAGTTGAGGGGGAAAGAACCTTGGGAGATCTGAAGGGGCAAGACAGAGGGAAATCCCGTAGAAAGCTATCGCACACTGGGGAAACAAAGTTTGGGAGATAAGAGGGGGCAAGAGAGATGGGAATCCAGTAGAAAATGGCATGGGGGGGGAAATAAAGCTTGGCAGATAAGAGGGGGCAAGACAGGGGAATCCAGTAGAAAATGGCACGGGGGGGGGGGAGAACCTTGGGAGATCGGAGGGGCAAGACAGAGGGGAATTCCAGTAGAAAGATATGGCACGCGGTGGGGGGGGGGGGGATAACCTTGGGAGATCAGAGGGGGCAAGAGAGATGGGAATCCAGTACAAAATGGCATGGGGGGGGGGGGAGAACCTTGGGAGATGCTTGGAGGCAAGACAGAGGGGAATCCAGTAGAAAGATATGGCATGTGGGGGGTTGAGAGAACCTTGGGAGATCAGAGTGGGCAAGACAGATGGGAATCCAGTAGAAAGCTATCGCACACTGGGGAAACAAAGCTTGGGACATGTTAGGAGGCAAGACAGAGGGGAATTCAGTAGAAAGATATGGCACGTGGAGGGTTGGGAGAACCTTGAGAGATCAGAGGAGGCAAGACAGATGGGAATCCAGTAGAAAGCTATCGCACACTGGGGAAACAAAGCTTGGGAGATAAGAGGGGGCAAGAGAGATGGGAATCCAGTAGAAAATGGCATGGGGGGGGGGAAGAAACTTGGGAGATTGGAGGGGCAAGACAGAGGGGAATCCAGTAGAAAGCTATCCCACACTGGGGAAACAAAGCTTGGGACATGCCAGGAGGCAAGACAGAGGGGAATCCAGTAGAAAATGGCACGGGGGGGGGGGGGGAGAACCTTGGGAGATCGGAGGGGCAAGACAGAGGGGAATCCAGTAGAAAGATATGGCACGCGGTGGTGGGGGGATAACCTTGGGAGATCAGAGGGGGCAAGAGAGATGGGAATCCAGTACAAAATGGCAAAGGGGGGGGGATAACCTTGGGAGATGCTAGGGGGCAAGATAGATGGGAATGCAGTACAAAATGGCATAGGGGGGGGGGAGAACCTTGGGAGATGCTAGGAGGCAAGACGGAGGGGAATCCAATAGAAACATGCCATAAGCTGAGGAAAGAACCTCGGGAGATCGGAGGGGGCAAGACGGAGGGGAATCCAGTAGAAAGATATGGCATGTGGGCGGTTGGGAGTACCTTGGGAGATCTGAAGGGGCAAGACAGAGGGAAATCCAGTAGAAAGCTATCGCACACTGGGGAAACAAAGCTTGGGAGATAAGAGGGGGCAAGAGAGATGGGAATCCAGTAGAAAATGGCATGGGGGGGGGGGGGAAGAACCTTGGGAGAGCGGAAGGGGCAAGAAAGAGGGGAATCCTGTAGAAAGTTATGGCACACTGGGGAAATAACCTTGGGAGATGCGAGGAGGCAAGACAGAGGGGAATCCAGTAGAAAGTTATGGCACACTGGGGAAATAACCTTGGGAGAAAGGAGGAGGCAAGACAGAGGGGAATCCACTAGAAAGATGCCATATGCTGAGGAAAGAACCTTGGGAGATCGGAGGGGGCAAGACAGAGGGAAATCCAGTAGAAAGATGTCATATGCTGAGGAAAGAACCTTGGGAGATCGGAGGGGGCAAGACAGAGGGAAATCCAGTAGAAAGCTATCACACACTGGGGAAACAAAGCTTGGGACATGCCAGGAGGCAAGACAGAGGGGAATTCAGTAGAAAGATATGGCACGTGAGGGGTTGGGAGAACCTTGAGAGATCAGAGGAGGCAAGACAGACGGGAATCCAGTAGAAAGCTATCCCACAGTGGGGAAACAAAGCTTGGGACATGCCAGGAGGCAAGACAGAGGGGAATTCAGTAGAAAGATATGGCACGTGAGGGGTTGGGAGAACCTTGGGAGATCAGAGGGGGCAAGACATAGGGGAATCCAGTAGAAAGATATGGCACGGGGGGGGGGGGCGGCTGGAAGAACCTTGGGAGATCGGAGGGGGCAATACAGAGGGGAGTCCAGTAGAAAGTTATGGCTCACTGGGGAAAGAACCTCGGGAGATCGGAGGGGGCAAGACAGAGGGGAATCCAGTAGAAAGATATGGCATGTGGGGGGTTGGGAGAACATTGGGAGATCAGAGGGGGCAAGAGAGATGGGAAACCAGTAGAAAATGGCATGGTGGGGGGGGGAGAACCTTGGGAGATGCTAGGAGGCAAGACGGAGGGGAATCCAATAGAAACATGCCATAAGCTGAGGAAAGAACCTCGGGAGATCAGAGGGGGCAAGACAGAGGGGAATCCAGCAGAAAGATATGGCATGCGGGGGTGAGGTGGAGAAAGAACCTTGGGAGAGCGGAGGGGGTAAGACAGACGGAAATACAGTAGAAAATGGCAAGCAGTTGAGGGGGAAAGAACCTTGGGAGATCTGAAGGGGCAAGACAGAAGGAAATCCAGTAGAAAGCTATAGCACACTGGGGAAACAAAGCTTGGGAGATAAGAGGGGGCAAGAGAGATGGGAATCCAGTAGAAAATGGCATGGGGGGGGAAATAAAGCTTGGCAGATAAGAGGGGGCAAGACAGAGGGGAATCCAGTAGAAAATGGCACGGGGGGGGGGGAGAACCTTGGGAGATCGGAGGGGCAAGACAGAGGGGAATCCAGTAGAAAATGGCACGGGGGGGGGGGATAACCTTGGGAGATCAGAGGGGGCAAGAGAGATGGGAATCCAGTACAAAATTGCATGGGGGGGGAGAACCTTGGGAGATGCTTGGAGGCAAGACAGAGGGGAATCCAATAGAAACATGCCATAAGCTGAGGAAAGAACCTCGGGAGATCGGAGGGGGCAAGACAGAGGGGAATCCAGTAGAAAGATATGGCATGTGGGGGGTTGAGAGAACCTTGGGAGATCAGAGTGGGCAAGACAGATGGGAATCCAGTAGAAAGCTATCGCACACTGGGGAAACAAAGCTTGGGACATGTCAGGAGGCAAGACAGAGGGGAATTCAGAAGAAAGATATGGCACGTGGAGGGTTGGGAGAACCTTGAGAGATCAGAGGAGGCAAGACAGATGGGAATCCAGTAGAAAGCTATCGCACACTGGGGAAACAAAGCTTGGGAGATAAGAGGGGGCAAGAGAGATGGGAATCCAGTAGAAAATGGCATGGGGGGGGGGAAGAAACTTGGGAGATTGGAGGGGCAAGACAGAGGGGAATCCAGTAGAAAGCTATCGCACACTGGGGAAACAAAGCTTGGGAGATCAGAGGGGGCAAGAGAGATGGGAATCCAGTACAAAATGGCATGGGGGGGGGATAACCTTGGGAGATGCTAGGGGGCAAGAGAGATGGGAATCCAGTACAAAATGGCATGGGGGGGGGAGAACCTTGGGAGATCGGAGGGGCAAGACAGAGGGTAATCCAGTAGAAAGATATGGCACGCGGTGGGGGGGGGGATAACCTTGGGAGATGCTAGGGGGCAAGACAGATGGGAATGCAGTACAAAATGGCATAGGGGGGGGGAGAACCTTGGGAGATGCTAGGAGGCAAGACGGAGGGGAATCCAATAGAAACATGCCATAAGCTGAGGAAAGAACCTCGGGAGATCGGAGGGGGCAAGACGGAGGGGAATCCAGTAGAAAGATATGGCATGTGGGCGGTTGGGAGTACCTTGGGAGATCTGAAGGGGCAAGACAGAGGGAAATCCAGTAGAAAGCTATCGCACACTGGGGAAACAAAGCTTGGGAGATAAGAGGGGGCAAGAGAGATGGGAATCCAGTAGAAAATGGCATGGGGGGGGGGGGAAAGAACCTTGGGAGAGCGGAAGGGGCAAGAAAGAGGGGAATCCTGTAGAAAGTTATGGCACACTGGGGAAATAACCTTGGGAGATGCGAGGAGGCAAGACAGAGGGGAATCCAGTAGAAAGTTATGGCACACTGGGGAAATAACCTTGGGAGATGCGAGGAGGCAAGACAGAGAGGAATCCAGCAGTAAGATATGGCATGTGGGGGGGGGGGGGGAAGAACGTTGGGAGAGCGGAAGGGGCAAGAAAGAGGGGAATCCAGTAGAAAATGGCACGCGGGGGGGGGGGCGGGAAGAACCATGGGAGATCGGAGGGGGCAAAACAGAGGGGAATCCAGTAGAAAGCTATCGCACACTTGGGAAATAACCTTGGGAGATGCTAGGAGGCAAGACAAAGGGAAATCCAGTAGAAAGATATGGCACGCGGGGGGGGGGGGGGAAGAACCTTGGGAGATCGGAGGGGGCAAGACAGAGGGAAATACAGTAGAAAATGGCAAGCAGTTGGGGGGGAAAGAACCTTGGGTGATCTGAACGGGCAAGACAGAGGGAAATCCAGTAGAAAGCTATCCCACACTGGGGAAACAAAGCTTGGGACGTGCCAGGAGGCAAGACAGAGGGGAATTCAGTAGAAAGATATGGCACGTGAGGGGTTGGGAGAACCTTGGGAGATCAGAGGGGGCAAGACATAGGGGAATCCAGTAGAAAGATAGGGCAGGCGGTGGGGGGGGGGATAACCTTGGGAGATCAGAGGGGGCAAGAGACATGGGAATCCAGTACAAAATGGCATCGGGGGCGGGGGGGGGGGGAGAACCTTGGGAGATGCTAGGAGGCAAGACAGACGGAAATACAGTAGAAAATGGCAAGCAGTTGGGGAAACAACCTTGGGAGATCTGAAGGGGCAAGACAGAGGGAAATCCAGTAGAAAGCTATCGCACACTGGGGAAACAAAGCTTGGGACATGCCAGGAGGCAAGACAGAGGGGAATTCAGTAGAAAGTAGAGAACCTAGGGAGAGCGGAGGGGGCAAGACAGACGGAAATACAGTAGAAAATGGCAAGCAGTTGCGGGGGGAAAGAACCTTGGGAGATCTGAAGGGGCAAGACAGAGGGAAATCCAGTAGAAAGCTATCGCACACTGGGGAAACAAAGCTTGGGAGATAAGAGGGGGCAAGACAGAGGGGAATCCAGTAGAAAATGGCATGGGGGGGGGGAAGAAACATGGGAGATCGGAGGGGCAAGACAGAGATCAGAGGGGGCAAGAGAGATGGGAAACCAGTAGAAAATGGCATGGGGGGGGGGGAAAGAACCTTGGGAGATCTGAGGGGCAAGACAGAAGGGAATCCAGTAGAAAGCTATCGCACACTGGGGAAACAAAGCTTGGGAGATAAGAGGGGGCAAGAGAGATGGGAATCCAGTAGAAAATGGCATGGGGGGGGGGAAAGAACCTTGGGAGAGCGGAAGGGGCAAGAAAGAGGGGAATCCTGTAGAAAGTTATGGCACACTGGGGAAATAACCTTGGGAGATGCGAGGAGGCAAGACAGAGGGGAATCCAGCAGAAAGATATGGCATGCGGGGGGGGGGGGGGAGAAAGAACCTTGGGAGAGCGGAAGGGGCAAAACAGAGGGGGCAAGAGACATGGGAATCCAGTACAAAATGGCATGGGGGGGGGGGGAGAACCTAGGGAGAGCGGAGGGGGCAAGACAGACGGAAATACAGTAGAAAATGGCAAGCAGTTGCGGGGGAAAGAACCTTGGGAGATCTGAAGGGGCAAGACAGAGGGAAATCCAGTAGAAAGCTATCGCACACTGGGGAAACAAAGCTTGGGAGATAAGAGGGGGCAAGACAGAGGGGAATCCAGTAGAAAATGGCATGGGGGGGGGGAAGAAACATGGGAGATCGGAGGGGCAAGACAGAGGGGAATCCAATAGAAAGCTATCGCACGCTGGGGAAATAACCTTGGGAGATCGGAGGAGGCAAGACAGACGGGAATCCAGTAGAAAGATGCCATTTGCTGAGGAAAGAATCTTGGGAGATCGGAGGGGGCAAGACAGAGGGGAATCCAGTAGAAAGATATGGCACGCGGTGGGGGGGGGGATAACCTTGGGAGATGCTAGGGGGCAAGACAGATGGGAATGCAGTACAAAATGGCATAGGGGGGGGGGGAGAACCTTGGGAGATGCTAGGAGGCAAGACGGAGGGGAATCCAATAGAAACATGCCATAAGCTGAGGAAAGAACCTTGGGAGATAAGAGGGGGCAAGAGAGATGGGAATCCAGTAGGAAGATATGGCATGTAGGAGGTTGGGAGTACCTTGGGAGATCTGAAGGGGAACCCAATAGAAACATGCCATAAGCTGAGGAAAGAACCTCGGGAGATAAGAGGGGGCAAGACAGAGGGGAATCCAGTAGAAAGATATGGCACGGGGGGGGGGGGTGGAAGAACCTTGGGAGATCGGAGGGGGCAATACAGAGGGGAGTCCAGTAGAAAGTTATGGCTCACTGAGGAAAGAACCTTGGGAGATCGGAGGAGGCAAGACAGAGGGGAATCCAGTAGAAAGTTGCCATAAGCTGAGAAAAGAACCTTGGGAGATCGGAGGGGGCAAGACAGAGGGGAATCCAGTAGAAAGATATGGCACGCGGGGGGGGGGGGAAGTACCTTGGGAGATCAGAGGGGGCAAGGCAGAGGGAAATACAGTAGAAAATGGCAAGCAGTTGGGGGGGAAAGTACCTTGGGAGATCTGAAGGGGCAAGACAGAGGGGAATCCAGTAGAAAGTTGCCACACGCTGGGGAAAGAACCTTGGGAGATCGGAGGGGCAAGACAGAAGGGAATCCAGTAGAAAGATGCCATATGCTGAGGAAAGAACCTTGGGAGATCGGAGGGGGCAAGACAGAGGGAAATCCAGGAGAAAGATGTCATATGCTGAGAAAAGAACCTTGGGAGATCGGAGGGGGCAAGAGAGAGAGAAATCCAGTAGAAAGTTATGGCTCACTGAGGAAAGAACCTTGGGAGATCGGAGGGGCAAGACAGAAGGGAATCCAGTAGAAAGATGCCATATGCTGAGGAAAGAACCTTGGGAGATCGGAGGGGGCAAGACAGAGGGAAATCCAGGAGAAAGATGTCATATGCTGAGGAAAGAACCTTGGGAGATGCTAGGAGGCAAGGCAGAGGGAAATACAGTAGAAAATGGCAAGCAGTTGGGGGGGAAAGTACCTTGGGAGATCGGAGGGGCGAGACAGAAGGGAATCCAGTAGAAAGATATGGCACGCGGGGGGGGGGGGGGATAACCTTGGGAGATCAGAGGGGGCAAGAGAGATGGGAATCCAGTACAAAATGGCATAGGGGGGGGGGAGAACCTTGGGAGATGCTAGGAGGCAAGACGGAGGGGAATCCAATAGAAACATGCAATAAGCTGAGGAAAGAACCTCGGGAGATCAGAGGGGGCAAGACAGAGGGGAACCTAGTAGAAAGATATGGCACGGGCGGGTGGGGGTGGAAGAACCTTGGGAGATCGGAGGGGGCAATACAGAGGGGAGTCCAGTAGAAAGTTATGGCTCACCAGGGAAAAAACCTTGGGAGATCGGAGGAGGCAAGACAGAGGGGAATCCAGTAGAAAGATGCCATATGCTGAGGAAAGAACCTTGGGAGATCGGAGGGGGCAAGACAGAGGGAAATCCAGTAGAAAGATGTCATATGCTGAGGAAAGAACCTTGGGAGATCGGAGGGGGCAAGACAGAGGGAAATCCAGTAGAAAGCTATCACACACTGGGGAAACAAAGCTTGGGACATGCCAGGAGGCAAGACAGAGGGGAACCCAGTAGAAAGATATGGCACGTGAGGGGTTGGGAGAACCTTGAGAGATCAGAGGAGGCAAGACAGACGGGAATCCAGTAGAAAGCTATCCCACACTGGGGAAACAAAGCTTGGGACATGCCAGGAGGCAAGACAGAGGGGAATTCAGTAGAAAGATATGGCACGTGAGGGGTTGGGAGAACATTGGGAGATCAGAGGGGGCAAGAGAGATGGGAAACCAGTAGAAAATGGCATGGGGGGGGGGAGAACCTTGGGAGATCAGAGGGGGCAAGACAGAGGGGAGTCCAGTAGAAAGATATGGCGGGGGGGGTGGAAGAACCTTGGGAGATCGGAGGGGGCAATACAGAGGGGAGTCCAGTAGAAAGTTATGGCTCACTGGGGAAAGAACCTCGGGAGATCGGAGGGGGCAAGACAGAGGGGAATCCAGTAGAAAGATATGGCATGTGGGGGGTTGGGAGAACATTGGGAGATCAGAGGGGGCAAGAGAGATGGGAAACCAGTAGAAAATGGCATGGGGGGGGAAGAACCTTGGGAGATCGGAGGGGCAAGACAGATGGGAATCCAGTAGAAAGCTATCGCACGCTGGGGAAAGAACCTTGGGAGACGCGAGGAGGCAAGACAGAGGGGAATCCAGCAGAAAGATATGGCATGCGGGGGTGAGGGGGAGAAAGAACCTTGGGAGAGCGGAGGGGGCAAGACAGACGGAAATACAGTAGAAAATGGCAAGCAGTTGGGGGGGAAAGAACCTTGGGAGATCTGAAGGGGCAAGACAGAGGGAAATCCAGTAGAAAGCTATCGCACACTGGGGAAACAAAGCTTGGGAGATAAGAGGGGGCAAGAGAGATGGGAATCCAGTAGAAAATGGCATGGGGGGGGGGGTAGAACCTTGGGAGATCGGAGGGGCAAGACAGAGGGGAATTCCAGTAGAAAGATATGGCACGCGGTGGGGGGGGGATAACCTTGGGAGATCAGAGGGGGCAAGTGAGATGGGAATCCAGTACAAAATGGCATGGGGGGGGGGGAGAACCTTGGGAGATGCTTGGAGGCAAGACAGAGGGGAATCCAATAGAAACATGCCATAAGCTGAGGAAAGAACCTCGGGAGATCGGAGGGGGCAAGACAGAGGGGAATCCAGTAGAAAGGTATGGCATGTGGGGGGTTGAGAGAACCTTGGGAGATCAGAGTGGGCAAGACAGATGGGAATCCAGTAGAAAGCTATCGCACATTGGGGAAACAAAGCTTGGGACATGTCAGGAGGCAAGACAGAGGGGAGTTCAGTAGAAAGATATGGCACGTGGAGGGTTGGGAGAACCTTGAGAGATCAGAGGAGGCAAGACAGATGGGAATCCAGTAGAAAGCTATCGCACGCTGGGGAAACAAAGCTTGGGAGATAAGAGGGGGCAAGAGAGATGGGAATCCAGTAGAAAATAGCATGGGGGGGGGAAGAAACTTGGGAGATTGGAGGGGCAAGACAGAGGGGAATCCAGTAGAAAGCTATCCCACACTGGGGAAACAAAGCTTGGGACATGCCAGGAGGGAAGACAGAGGGGAATCCAGTAGAAAATGGCACGGGGGGGGGGGGGAGAACCTTGGGAGATCGGAGGGGCAAGAGAGATGGGAATCCAGTACAAAATGGCATAGGGGGGGGGGGATAACCTTGGGAGATGCTAGGGGGCAAGATAGATGGGAATGCAGTACAAAATGGCATAGGGGGGGGGAGAACCTTGGGAGATGCTAGGAGGCAAGACGGAGGGGAATCCAATAGAAACATGCCATAAGCTGAGGAAAGAACCTCGGGAGATCGGAGGGGGCAAGACGGAGGGGAATCCAGTAGAAAGATATGGCATGTGGGCGGTTGGGAGTTCCTTGGGAGATCTGAAGGGGCAAGACAGAGGGAAATCCAGTAGAAAGCTATCGCACACCGGGGAAACAAAGCTTGGGAGATAAGAGGTGGCAAGAGAGATGGGAATCCAGTAGAAAATGGCATGGGGGGGGGGGGGAAAGAACCTTGGGAGAGCGGAAGGGGCAAGAAAGAGGGGAATCCTGTAGAAAGTTATGGCACACTGGGGAAATAACCTTGGGAGATGCGAGGAGGCAAGACAGAGGGGAATCCAGTGGAAAGTTATGGCACACTGGGGAAATAACCTTGGGAGATCAGAGGAGGCAAGACAGAGAGGAATCCAGCAGTAAGATATGGCATGCGGGGGGGGGGGGGGGAGAAAGAACCTTGGGAGAGCGGAAGGGGCAAGAAAGAGGGGAATCCAGTAGAAAATGGCACGCGGGGGGGGGGGCGGGAAGAACTATGGGAGATCGGAGGGGGCAAAACAGAGGGGAATCCAGTAGAAAGCTATCGCACACTTGGGAAATAACCTTGGGAGATGCGAGGAGGCAAGACAGAGGGGAATCCAGTAGAAAGATATGGCACGCGGGGGGGGGGGGGGGAAGAACCTTGGGAGATCGGAGGGGGCAAGACAGAGGGAAATACAGTAGAAAATGGCAAGCAGTTGGGGGGGAAAGAACCTTGGGTGATCTGAACGGGCAAGACAGAGGGAAATCCAGTAGAAAGCTATCGCACGCTGGGGAAAGAACCCAGTGAGCCATAACTTTCTACTGGACTCCCCTCTGTATTGCCCCCTCCGATCTCCCAAGGTTCTTCCACACACACCCCCCCTGCCATATCTTTCTACTGGACTCCCCTCTGTCTTGCCCCCTCTGATCTCCCGAGGTTCTTTCCTCAGCTTATGGCATGTTTCTATTGGATTCCCCTCCGATTTGCCTCCTAGCATCTCCCAAGGTTCTCCCCACCCCCATGCCATTTTCTACTGGTTTCCCATCTCTCTTGCCCCCTCTGATCTCCCAATGTTCTCCCAACCCCTCACGTGCCATATCTTTCTACTGAATTCCCCTCTGTCTTGCCTCCTGGCATGTCCCAAGCTTTGTTTCCCCAGTGTGTGATAGCGATGGGAATCCAGTAGAAAATGGCATGGGGGGGAAAATAAAGCTTGGCAGATAAGAGGGGGCAAGACAGAGGGGAATCCAGTAGAAAATGGCACGGGGGGGGGGATAACCTTGGGAGATCAGAGGGGGCAAGAGAGATGGGAATCCAGTACAAAATGGCATGGGGGGGGGGGGAGAACCTTCGGAGATGCTTGGAGGCAAGACAGAGGGGAATCCAATAGAAACATGCCATAAGCTGAGGAAAAAACCTCGGGAGATCGGAGGGGGCAAGACAGAGGGGAATCCAGTAGAAAGCTATCCCACACTGGGGAAACAAAGCTTGGGACATGCCAGGAGGCAAGAAAGAGGGGAATCCAGTAGAAAGATATGGCACGCGGGGGGGGGGGTAACCTTGGGCGATCAGAGGGGGCAAGAGAGATGGGAATCCAGTACAAAATGGTATAGGGTGGAGAGAACCTTGGGAGATGCTAGGAGGCAAGGCAGAGGGAAATACAGTAGAAAATGGCAAGCAGTTGGGGGGGAAAGTACCTTGGGAGATCTGAAGTGGCAAGACAGAGGGGAATCCAGTAGAAAGATATGGCACGCGGGGGGGGGGGGATAACCTTGGGAGATCAGAGGGGGCAAGAGAGATGGGAATCCAGTACAAAATGGCATAGGGGAGGGGGGGAGAACCTTGGGAGATGCTAGGAGGCAAGACGGAGGGGAATCCAATAGAAACATGCAATAAGCTGAGGAAAGAACCTCTGGAGATCAGAGGGGGCAAGACAGAGGGGAATCCAGTAGAAAGATATGGCACGGGGGGGGGGGGTGGAAGAACCTTGGGAGATCGGAGGGGGCAATACAGAGGGGAGTCCAGTAGAAAGTTATGGCTCACTAGGGAAAAAACCTTGGGAGATCGGAGCAGGCAAGACAGAGGGGAATCCAGTAGAAAGATGCCATATGCTGAGGAAAGAACCTTGGGAGATCGGAGGGGGCAAGACAGAGGGAAATCCAGTAGAAAGATGTCATATGCTGAGGAAAGAACCTTGGGAGATCGGAGGGGGCAAGACAGAGGGAAATCCAGTAGAAAGCTATCCCACACTGGGGAAACAAAGCTTGGGACATGCCAGGAGGCAAGACAGAGGGGAATTCAGTAGAAAGATATGGCACGTGAGGGGTTGGGAGAACCTTGGGAGATCAGAGGGGGCAAGACATAGGGGAATCCAGTAGAAAGATAGGGCACGCGGTGGGGGGGATAACCTTGGGAGATCAGAGGGGGCAAGAGACATGGGAATCCAGTACAAAATGGCATGGGGGGGGGGGGGAGAACCTTGGGAGATGCTAGGAGGCAAGACAGAGGGGAATCCAATAGAAACATGCCATAAGCTGAGGAAAGAACCTCGGGAGATCGGAGGGGGCAAGACAGAGGGGAATCCAGTAGAAAGATATGGCATGTGGGGGGTTGGGAGAACATTGGGAGATCAGAGGGGGCAAGAGAGATGGGAAACCAGTAGAAAATGGCATGGGGGGGGGGGGAAAGAACCTTGGGAGATCTGAGGGGCAAGACATAAGGGAATCCAGTAGAAAGCTATCCCACACTGGGGAAACAAAGCTTGGGACATGCCAGGAGGCAAGACAGAGGGGAATTCAGTAGAAAGATATGGCACGTGAGGGGTTGGGAGAACCTTGGGAGAACCTTGGGAGATCAGAGGGCGCAAGACATAGGGGAATCCAGTAGAAAGATAGGGCACGCGGTGGGGGGGGGGATAACCTTGGGAGATCAGAGGGGGCAAGAGACATGGGAATCCAGTACAAAATGGCATGGGGGGGGAGAACCTTGGGAGCTGCTTGGGGGCAAGATAGATGGGAATCCAGTACAAAATGGCATAGGGGGGGAGAACCTTGGGAGATGCTAGGAGGCAAGACAGAGGGGAATCCAATAGAAACATGCCATAAGCTGAGGAAAGAACCTCGGGAGATTGGAGGGGGCAAGACAGAGGGGAATCCAGTAGAAAGATATGGCATGTGGGGGGTTGGGAGAACATTGGGAGATCAGAGGGGGCAAGAGAGATGGGAAACCAGTAGAAAATGTCATGCGGGGGGGGGGGGGAGAACCTTGGGAGATGCTAGGAGGCAAGACGGAGGGGAATCCAATAGAAACATGCCATAAGCTGAGGAAAGAACCTCGGGAGATCAGAGGGGGCAAGACAGAGGGGAATCCAGTAGAAAGATATGGCAGGGGGGGGGGGTGGAAGAACCTTGGGAGATCGGAGGGGGCAATACAGAGGGGAGTCCAGTAGAAAGTTATGGCTCACTGGGGAAAGAACCTCGGGAGATCGGAGGGGGCAAGACAGAGGGGAATCCAGTAGAAAGATATGGCATGTGGGGGGTTTGGAGAACATTGGGAGATCAGAGGGGGCAAGAGAGATGGGAAACCAGTAGAAAATGGCATGGGGGGGGGGAAGAACCTTGGGAGATCGGAGGGGCAAGACAGAAGGGAATCCAGTAGAAAGCTATCGCACGCTGGGGAAAGAACCTTGGGAGATGCAAGGAGGCAAGACAGAGGGGAATCCAGCAGAAAGATATGGCATGCGGGGGTGAGGGGGAGAAAGAACCTTGGGAGAGCGGAAGGGGCAAGACAGACGGAAATACAGTAGAAAATGGCAAGCAGTTGGGGGGGAAAGAACCTTGGGAGATCTGAAGGGGCAAGACAGAGGGAAATCCAGTAGAAAGCTATAGCACACTGGGGAAACAAAGCTTGGGAGATAAGAGGGGGCAAGAGAGATGGGAATCCAGTAGAAAATGGCATGGGGGGGGGAAATAAAGCTTGGCAGATAAGAGGGGGCAAGACAGAGGGGAATCCAGTAGAAAATGACACGGGGGGGGGGATAACCTTGGGAGATCAGAGGGGGCAAGTGAGATGGGAATCCAGTACAAAATGGCATGGGGGGGGGAGAACCTTGGGAGATGCTTGGAGGCAAGACAGAGGGGAATCCAATAGAAACATGCCATAAGCTGAGGAAAAAACCTCGGGAGATCGGAGGGGGCAAGACAGAGGGGAATCCAATAGAAAGATATGGCATGTGGGGGGTTGAGAGAACCTTGGGAGATCAGAGTGGGCAAGACAGATGGGAATCCAGTAGAAAGCTATCCCACACTGGGGAAACAAAGCTTGGGACGTGCCAGGAGGCAAGACAGAGGGGAATCCAGTAGAAAGATATGGCACGCGGGGGGGGGGGTAACCTTGGGAGATCAGAGGGGGCAAGAGAGATGGGAATCCAGTACAAAATGGCATAGGGTGGAGAGAACCTTGGGAGATGCTAGGAGGCAAGGCAGAGTGAAATACAGTAGAAAATGGCAAGCAGTTGGGGGGGAAAGTACCTTGGGAGATCTGAAGTGGCAAGACAGAGGGGAATCCAGTAGAAAGATATGGCAGGGGGGGGTGTGGAAGAACCTTGGGAGATCGGAGGGGGCAATACAGAGGGGAGTCCAGTAGAAAGTTATGGCTCACTAGGGAAAAAACCTTGGGAGATCGGAGGAGGCAAGACAGAGGGGAATCCAGTAGAAAGATGCCATATGCTGAGGAAAGAACCTTGGGAGATCGGAGGGGGCAAGACAGAGGGAAATCCAGTAGAAAGCTATCCCACACTGGGGAAACAAAGCTTGGGACATGCCAGGAGGCAAGACAGAGGGGAATTCAGTAGAAAGATATGGCACGTGAGGGGTTGGGAGAACCTTGGGAGATCAGAGGGGGCAAGACATAGGGGAATCCAGTAGAAAGATATGGCACGGGGGGGGGGGGTGGAAGAACCTTGGGAGATCGGAGGGGGCAATACAGAGGGGAGTCCAGTAGAAAGTTATGGCTCACTGGGGAAAGAACCTCAGTAGATCGGAGGGGGCAAGACAGAGGGGAATCCAGTAGAAAGATATGGCATGTGGGGGGTTGGGAGAACATTGGGAGATCAGAGGGGGCAAGAGAGATGGGAAACCAGTAGAAAATGGCATGGGGGGGGGAGAACCTTGGGAGATGCTAGGAGGCAAGACGGAGGGGAATCCAATAGAAACATGCCATAAGCTGAGGAAAGAACCTCGGGAGATCAGAGGGGGCAAGACAGAGGGGAATCCAGTAGAAAGATATGGCAGGGGGGGGGGTGGAAGAACCTTGGGAGATCGGAGGGGGTAATACAGAGGGGAGTCCAGTAGAAAGTTATGGCTCACTGGGGAAAGAACCTCGGGAGATCGGAGGGGGCAAGACAGAGGGGAATCCAGTAGAAAGATATGGCATGTGGGGGGTTGGGAGAACATTGGGAGATCAGAGGGGGCAAGAGAGATGGGAAACCAGTAGAAAATGGCATGGGGGGGGGGGAAGAACCTTGGGAGATCGGAGGGGCAAGACAGAAGGGAACCAGTAGAAAGCTATCGCACGCTGGGGAAAGAACCTTGGGAGATGCAAGGATGCAAGACAGACGGGAATCCAGCAGAAAGATATGGCATGCGGGGGTGAGGGGGAGAAAGAACCTTGGGAGAGCGGAGTGGGCAAGACAGACGGAAATACAGTAGAAAATGGCAAGCAGTTGGGGGGGAAAGAACCTTGGGAGATCTGAAGGGGCAAGACAGAGGGAAATCCAGTAGAAAGCTATCGCACACTGGGGAAACAAAGCTTGGGAGATAAGAGGGGGCAAGAGAGATGGGAATCCAGTAGAAAATGGCATGGGGGGGGAAAATAAAGCTTGGCAGATAAGAGGGGGCAAGACAGAGGGGAATCCAGTAGAAAATGGCACGGGGGGGGGGTAGAACCTTGGGAGATCGGAGGGGCAAGAAAGAGGGGAATTCAGTAGAAAGATGCCATATGCTGAGGAAAGAACCTTGGGAGATCGGAGGGGGCAAGACAGAGGGAAATCCAGGAGAAAGATGTCATATGCTGAGAAAAGAACCTTGGGAGATCGGAGGGGGCAAGAGAGAGGGAAATCCAGTAGAAAGTTATGGCTCACTGAGGAAAGAACCTTGGGAGATCGGAGGGGCAAGACAGAAGGGAATCCAGTAGAAAGATGCCTTATGCTGAGGAAAGAACCTTGGGAGATCGGAGGGGGCAAGACAGAGGGAAATCCAGGAGAAAGATGTCATATGCTGAGGAAAGAACCTTGGGAGATGCTAGGAGGCAAGGCAGAGGGAAATACAGTAGAAAATGGCAAGCAGTTGGGGGGGAAAGTACCTTGGGAGATCTGAAGTGGCAAGACAGAGGGGAATCCAGTAGAAAGTTGCCACACGCTGCGGAAAGAACCTTGGGAGATCGGAGGGGCGAGACAGAAGGGAATCCAGTAGAAAGATATGGCACGCGGGGGGGGGGGGGATAACCTTGGGAGATCAGAGGGGGCAAGACATAGGGGAATCCAGTAGAAAGATATGGCACGGGGGGGGGGGGTGGAAGAACCTTGGGAGATCGGAGGGGGCAATACAGAGGGGAGTCCAGTAGAAAGTTATGGCTCACTGAGGAAAGAACCTCAGGAGATCGGAGGGGGCAAGACAGAGGGGAATCCAGTAGAAAGATATGGCATGTGAGGGGTTGGGAGAACATTGGGAGATCAGAGGGGGCAAGAGAGATGGGAAACCAGTAGAAAATGGCATGGGGGGGGGGAAGAACCTTGGGAGATCGGAGGGGCAAGACAGAAGGGAATCCAGTAGAAAGATATGGCACGCGGTGGGGGGGGAAGAACCTTGGGAGATCGGAGGGGGCAATACAGAGGGGAGTCCAGTAGAAAGTTATGGCTCACTAGGGAAAAAACCTTGGGAGGTCGGAGGAGGCAAGACAGAGGGGAATCCAGTAGAAAGATGTCATATGCTGAGGAAAGAACCTTGGGAGATCGGAGGGGGCAAGACAGAGGGAAATCCAGTAGAAAGATGTCATATGCTGAGGAAAGAACCTTGGGAGATCGGAGGGGGCAAGACAGAGGGAAATCCAGTAGAAAGCTATCCCACACTGGGGAAACAAAGCTTGGGACATGCCAGGAGGCAAGACAGAGGGGAATTCAGTAGAAAGATATGGCACGTGAGGGGTTGGGAGAACCTTGGGAGATCAGAGGGGGCAAGACATAGGGGAATCCAGTAGAAAGATATGGCACGGGGGGGGGCGGGGTGGAAGAACCTTGGGAGATCGGAGGGGGCAATACAGAGGGGAGTCCAGTAGAAAGTTATGGCTCACTGAGGAAAGAACCTCAGGAGATCGGAGGGGGCAAGACAGAGGGGAATCCAGTAGAAAGATATGGCATGTGGGGGGTTGGGAGAACATTGGGAGATCAGAGTGGGCAAGAGAGATGGGAAACCAGTAGAAAATGGCATGGGGGGGGGGAGAACCTTGGGAGATGCTAGGAGGCAAGACGGAGGGGAATCCAATAGAAACATGCCATAAGCTGAGGAAAGAACCTCGGGAGATCAGAGGGGGAAGACAGAGGGGAATCCAGTAGAAAGCTATCGCACGCTGGGGAAAGAACCTTGGGAGATGCAAGGAGGCAAGACAGACTGGAATCCAGCAGAAAGATATGGCATGCGGGGGTGAGGGGGAGAAAGAACCTTGGGAGAGCGGAGGGGGCAAGACAGACGGAAATACAGTAGAAAATGGCAAGCAGTTGGGGGGGAAAGAACCTTGGGAGATCTGAAGGGGCAAGACAGAGGGAAATCCAGTAGAAAGCTATCGCACACTGGGGAAACAAAGCTTGGGAGATAAGAGGGGGCAAGAGAGATGGGAATCCAGTAGAAAATGGCATGGGGGGGGAAATAAAGCTTGGCAGATAAGAGGGGGCAAGACAGAGGGGAATCCAGTAGAAAATGGCACGGGGGGGGGGGTAGAACCTTGGGAGATCGGAGGGGCAAGACAGAGGGGAATTCAGTAGAAAGTTGCCACACGCTGGGGAAAGAACCTTGGGAGATCGGAGGGGCGAGACAGAAGGGAATCCAGTAGAAAGATATGGCACGCGGTGGGGGGGGGGGATAACCTTGGGAGATCAGAGGGGGCAAGAGAGATGGGAATCCAGTACAAAATGGCATGGGGGGGGGGGAGAACCTTGGGAGATGCTAGGAGGCAAGACGGAGGGGAATCCAATAGAAACATGCAATAAGCTGAGGAAAGAACCTCGGGAGATCAGAGGGGGCAAGACAGAGGGGAATCCAGTAGAAAGATATGGCACGGGGGTGGTGGTGGTGGAAGAACCTTGGGAGATCGGAGGGGGCAATACAGAGGGGAGTCCAGTAGAAAGTTATGGCTCACTAGGGAAAAAACCTTGGGAGATCGGAGGAGGCAAGACAGAGGGGAATCCAGTAGAAAGATGCCATATGCTGAGGAAAGAACCTTGGGAGATCGGAGGGGGCAAGACAGAGGGAAATCCAGTAGAAAGATGTCATATGCTGAGGAAAGAACCTTGGGAGATCGGAGGGGGCAAGACAGAGGGAAATCCAGTAGAAAGCTATCCCACACTGGGGAAACAAAGCTTGGGACATGCCAGGAGGCAAGACAGAGGGGAATTCAGTAGAAAGATATGGCACGTGAGGGGTTGGGAGAACCTTGGGAGATCAGAGGGGGCAAGACATAGGGGAATCCAGTAGAAAGATATGGCACGGGGGGGGGGGGTGGAAGAACCTTGGGAGATCGGAGGGGGCAATACAGAGGGGAGTCCAGTAGAAAGTTATGGCTCACTGAGGAAAGAACCTCAGGAGATCGGAGGGGGCAAGACAGAGGGGAATCCAGTTGAAAGATATGGCATGTGGGGGGTTGGGAGAACATTGGGAGATCAGAGGGGGCAAGAGAGATGGGAAACCAGTAGAAAATGGCATGGGGGGGGGAGAACCTTGGGAGATGCTAGGAGGCAAGACGGAGGGGAATCCAATAGAAACATGCCATAAGCTGAGGAAAGAACCTCGGGAGATCAGAGGGGGAAGACAGAGGGGAATCCAGTAGAAAGCTATCGCACGCTGGGGAAAGAACCTTGGGAGATGCAAGGAGGCAAGACAGACGGGAATCCAGCAGAAAGATATGGCATGCGGGGGTGAGGGGGAGAAAGAACCTTGGGAGAGCGGAGGGGGCAAGACAGACGGAAATACAGTAGAAAATGGCAAGCAGTTGGGGGGGAAAGAACCTTGGGAGATCTGAAGGGGCAAGACAGAGGGAAATCCAGTAGAAAGCTATCGCACACTGGGGAAACAAAGCTTGGGAGATAAGAGGGGGCAAGAGAGATGGGAATCCAGTAGAAAATGGCATGGGGGGGGGGGGAAATAAAGCTTGGCAGATAAGAGGGGGCAAGACAGAGGGGAATCCAGTAGAAAATGGCACGGGGGGGGGGTAGAACCTTGGGAGATCGGAGGGGCAAGACAGAGGGGAATTCAGTAGAAAGTTGCCATACGCTGGGGAAAGAACCTTGGGAGATCGGAGGGGCGAGACAGAAGGGAATCCAGTAGAAAGATATGGCACGCGGTGGGGGGGGGGATAACCTTGGGAGATCAGAGGGGGCAAGAGAGATGGGAATCCAGTACAAAATGGCATAGGGGGGGGGGGAGAACCTTGGGAGATGCTAGGAGGCAAGACGGAGGGGAATCCAATAGAAACATGCAATAAGCTGAGGAAAGAACCTCGGGAGATCAGAGGGGGCAAGACAGAGGGGAATCCAGTAGAAAGATATGGCACGGGGGGGGGGGGGTGGAAGAACCTTGGGAGATCGGAGGGGGCAATACAGAGGGGAGTCCAGTAGAAAGTTATGGCTCACTAGGGAAAAAACCTTGGGAGATCGGAGGAGGCAAGACAGAGGGGAATCCAGTAGAAAGATGCCATATGCTGAGGAAAGAACCTTGGGAGATCGGAGGGGGCAAGACAGAGGGAAATCCAGTAGAAAGATGTCATATGCTGAGGAAAGAACCTTGGGAGATCGGAGGGGGCAAGACAGAGGGAAATCCAGTAGAAAGCTATCCCACACTGGGGAAACAAAGCTTGGGACATGCCAGGAGGCAAGACAGAGGGGAATTCAGTAGAAAGATATGGCACGTGAGGGGTTGGGAGAACCTTGGGAGATCAGAGGGGGCAAGACATAGGGGAATCCAGTAGAAAGATATGGCACGGGGGGGGGGGTGGAAGAACCTTGGGAGATCGGAGGGGGCAATACAGAGGGGAGTCCAGTAGAAAGTTATGGCTCACTGAGGAAAGAACCTCAGGAGATCGGAGGGGGCAAGACAGAGGGGAATCCAGTAGAAAGATATGGCATGTGGGGGGTTGGGAGAACATTGGGAGATCAGTGGGGGCAAGAGAGATGGGAAACCAGTAGAAAATGGCATGGGGGGGGGGAGAACCTTGGGAGATGCTAGGAGGCAAGACGGAGGGGAATCCAATAGAAACATGCCATAAGCTGAGGAAAGAACCTCGGGAGATCAGAGGGGGAAGACAGAGGGGAATCCAGTAGAAAGATATGGCGGGGGGGGGGTGGAAGAACCTTGGGAGATCAGAGTGGGCAAGACAGATGGGAATCCAGTAGAAAGCTATCGCACACTGGGGAAACAAAGCTTGGGACATGTCAGGAGGCAAGACAGAGGGGAATTCAGTAGAAAGATATGGCACGTGGAGGGTTGGGAGAACCTTGAGAGATCAGAGGAGGCAAGACAGATGGGAATCCAGTAGAAAGCTATCGCACACTGGGGAAACAAAGCTTGGGAGATAAGAGGGGGCAAGAGAGATGGGAATCCAGTAGAAAATGGCATGGGGGGGGGGGAAGAAACTTGGGAGATTGGAGGGGCAAGACAGAGGGGAATCCAGTAGAAAGCTATCCCACACTTGGGAAACAAAGCTTGGGACATGCCAGGAGGCAAGACAGAGGGGAATCCAGTAGAAAATGGCACGGGGGGGGGGGGAGAACCTTGGGAGATCGGAGGGGCAAGACAGAGGGGAATCCAGTAGAAAGATATGGCACGCGGTGGGGGGGGATAACCTTGGGAGATCAGAGGGGGCAAGAGAGATGGGAATCCAGTACAAAATGGCATAGGGGGGGGGGGATAACCTTGGGAGATGCTAGGGGGCAAGATAGATGGGAATGCAGTACAAAATGGCATAGGGGGGGGAGAACCTTGGGAGATGCTAGGAGGCAAGAGGGAGGGGAATCCAATAGAAACATGCCATAAGCTGAGGAAAGAACCTCGGGAGATCGGAGGGGGCAAGACGGAGGGGAATCCAGTAGAAAGATATGGCATGTGGGCGGTTGGGAGTACCTTGGGAGATCTGAAGGGGCAAGACAGAGGGAAATCCAGTAGAAAGCTATCGCACACTGGGGAAACAAAGCTTGGGAGATAAGAGGGGGCAAGAGAGATGGGAATCCAGTAGAAAATGGCATGTGGGCTGGGGGGGGAAGAACCTTGGGAGAGCGGAAGGGGCAAGAAAGAGGGGAATCCTGTAGAAAGTTATGGCACACTGGGGAAATAACCTTGGGAGATGCGAGGAGGCAAGACAGAGGGGAATCCAGTAGAAAGTTATGGCACACTGGGGAAATAACCTTGGGAGATGCGAGGAGGCAAGACAGAGAGGAATCCAGCAGTAAGATATGGCACGCGGTGGGGGGGGGGGAAGAACCTCTGGAGATCGGAGGGGGCAAGACAGAGGGAAATACAGTAGAAAATGGCAAGCAGTTGGGGGGGAAAGAACCTTGGGTGATCTGAACGGGCAAGACAGAGGGAAATCCAGTAGAAAGCTATCGCACACTGGGGAAACAAAGCTTGGGACATGCCAGGAGGCAAGGCAGAGGGGAATTCAGTAGAAAGATATGGCACGTGAGGGGTTGGGAGAACCTTGGGAGATCAGAGGGGGCAAGAGACATGGGAATCCAGTACAAAATGGCATGGGGGGGGGGGAGAACCTTGGGAGATGCTAGGAGGCAAGACAGAGGGGAATCCAATAGAAACATGCCATAAGCTGAGGAAAGAACCTCGGGAGATCGGAGGGGGCAAGACAGAGGGGAATCCAGTAGAAAGATATGGCATGTGGGGGGTTGGGAGAACATTGGGAGATCAGAGGGGGCAAGAGAGATGGGAAACCAGTAGAAAATGGCATGGGGGGGGGGGGAAGAACCTTGGGAGATCTGAGGGGCAAGACAGAAGGGAATCCAGTAGAAAGCTATCGCACGCTGGGGAAAGAACCTTGGGAGATGCAAGGAGGCAAGACAGAGGGGAATCCAGCAGAAAGATATGGCATGCGGGGGGGGGGGGAGAAAGAACCTAGGGAGAGAGGAGGGGGCAAGACAGAGGGAAATCCAGTAGAAAGCTATCCCACACTGGGGAAACAAAGCTTGGGACATGCCAGGAGGCAAGACAGAGGGGAATTCAGCAGAAAGATATGGCATGCGGGGGGGGGGGGGGGGAAAGAACCTTGGGGTAGCGGAGGGGGCAAGACAGAGGGAAATGCAGTAGAAAGCTATCGCACACTGGGGAAACAAAGCTTGGGAGATAAGAGGGGGCAAGAGAGATGGGAATCCAGTAGAAAATGGCAAGCAGTTGGGGGGGAAAGAACCTTGGGAGATCGGAGGGGGCAAGACAGAGGGGAATCCAGTAGAAAGCTATCCCACACTAGGGAAATAAAGCTTGGCAGATAAGAGGGGGCAAGACAGAGGGGAATCCAGTAGAAAGATATGGCTCACTGGGGACAAAAAGCTTGGGAGATACCAGGAGGCAAGACAGAGGGGAATTCAGTAGAAAATGGCATGGGGGGGGGGGGAAGAAACTTGGGAGATCGGAGGGGCAAGACAGAGGGAAATCCAGTAGAAAGCTGTCGCACACTGGGGAAACAAAGCTTGGGAGATAAGAGGGGGCAAGAGAGATGGGAATCCAGTTGAAAATGGAATGGGGGGGGGGAAAGAAACTTGGGAGATCGGAGGGGCAAGACAGAGGGGAATCCAGTAGAAAGCTATCCCACGCTGGGGAAAGAACCTTGGGAGATCTGAGGGGGCAAAACAGAGGGGAATCCAGTAGAAAGATATGGCTCACTGGGGAAAAAACCTTGGGAGATCGGAGGAGGCAAGACAGAGGGGAATCCAGTAGAAAGATGCCATATGCTGAGGAAAGAACCTTGGGACATCGGAGGGGGCAAGACAGAAGGGAATCCAGTAGAAAGATATCGCACACTGGGGACAAAAAGCTTGGGAGATGCCAGGAGGCAAGACAGAGGGGAATCCAGTAGAAAGCTATCGCACGCTTCGGAAACAAAGCTTGGGAGATAGGAGGGGGCAAGACAGAGGGGGACCCAGTAGAAAATGGCAGGGGGGGGGAGAACCTTGGGATATCGGAGGGGGCAATACAGAGGGGAGTCCTGTAGAAAGTTGTGGCACACTGGGGAAATAACCTTGGGAGATGCGAGGAGGCAAGACAGAGGGGAATCCAGTAGAAAAATGCCATAAGCTGAGGAAAGAACCTCGGGAGATCGGAGGGAGCAAGACAGAGGGAAATCCAGTAGAAAGCTATCGCACGCTGGGGAAACAAACCTTGGGAGATAGGAGGGGGCAAGACAGAGGGGGACCCAGTAGAAAATGGCAGGGGGGGGGGAGAACCTTGGGAGATCGGAGGGGGCAATAGAGAGGGGAGTCCAGTAGAAAGATGCCATTTGCTGAGGAAAGAACCTTGGGAGATCGGAGGGGGCAAGACAGAGGGGAATCCAGTAGAAAGATGCCATTTGCTGAGGAAAGAACCTTGGGAGATCGGAGGGGGCAAGACAGAGGGGAATCCAGTAGAAAGATGCCATTTGCTGAGGAAAGAACGTTGGGAGATCGGAGGGGGCAAGACAAAGGGAAATCCAGTAGAAAGCTATAGCACACTGGGGACACAAAGCTTGGGAGATGCCAGGAGGCAAGACAGAGGGGAATCCAGTAGAAAGATATGGCACACGGGGGGGGGGGAGGGGGGAAAGAACCTTGGGAGATCGGAGGGGGTAAGACAGAGGGGAATCCAGTAGAAAGATGCCATATGCTGAGGAAAGAACCTTGGGAGATCGGAGGGGGCAAGACAGAGGGGAATCCAGTAGAAAGCTATCGCACACTTGGGAAAGAACCTTGGGAGATCGGAGGGGGCAAGACAGAGGGGAATCCAGTAGAAAATGGCAAGCAGTTGGTGGGGAAAGAACCTTGGGAGATCTGAAGGGGCAAGACAGAGGGAAATCCAGTAGAAAGCTATCGCACACTGGGGAAACAAAGCTTGGGAGATAAGAGGGGGCAAGAGAGATGGGAATCCAGTAGAAAATGGCATGGGGGGGGGAAATAAAGCTTGGCAGATAAGAGGGGGCAAGACAGAGGGGAATCCAGTAGAAAATGGCACGGGGGGGGGGATAACCTTGGGAGATCAGAGGGGGCAAGTGAGATGGGAATCCAGTACAAAATGGCATGGGGGGGGGGAGAACCTTGGGAGATGCTTGGAGGCAAGACAGAGGGGAATCCAATAGAAACATGCCATAAGCTGAGGAAAAAACCTCGGGAGATCGGAGGGGGCAAGACAGAGGGGAATCCAGTAGAAAGATATGGCATGTGGGGGGTTGAGAGAACCTTGGGAGATCAGAGTGGGCAAGACAGATGGGAATCCAGTAGAAAGCTATCCCACACTGGGGAAACAAAGCTTGGGACGTGCCAGGAGGCAAGACAGAGGGGAATCCAGTAGAAAGATATGGCACGCGGGGGGGGGGGGTAACCTTGGGAGATCAGAGGGGGCAAGAGAGATGGGAATCCAGTACAAAATGGCATAGGGTGGAGAGAACCTTGGGAGATGCTAGGAGGCAAGGCAGAGTGAAATACAGTAGAAAATGGCAAGCAGTTGGGGGGGAAAGTACCTTGGGAGATCTGAAGTGGCAAGACAGAGGGGAATCCAGTAGAAAGATATGGCAGGGGGGGGGTGTGGAAGAACCTTGGGAGATCGGAGGGGGCAATACAGAGGGGAGTCCAGTAGAAAGTTATGGCTCACTAGGGAAAAAACCTTGGGAGATCGGAGGAGGCAAGACAGAGGGGAATCCAGTAGAAAGATGCCATATGCTGAGGAAAGAACCTTGGGAGATCGGAGGGGGCAAGACAGAGGGAAATCCAGTAGAAAGCTATCCCACACTGGGGAAACAAAGCTTGGGACATGCCAGGAGGCAAGACAGAGGGGAATTCAGTAGAAAGATATGGCACGGGGGGGGGGTGGAAGAACCTTGGGAGATCGGAGGGGGCAATACAGAGGGGAGTCCAGTAGAAAGTTATGGCTCACTGGGGAAAGAACCTCAGTAGATCGGAGGGGGCAAGACAGAGGGGAATCCAGTAGAAAGATATGGCATGTGGGGGGTTGGGAGAACATTGGGAGATCAGAGGGGGCAAGAGAGATGGGAAACCAGTAGAAAATGGCATGGGGGGGGGAGAACCTTGGGAGATGCTAGGAGGCAAGACGGAGGGGAATCCAATAGAAACATGCCATAAGCTGAGGAAAGAACCTCGGGAGATCAGAGGGGGCAAGACAGAGGGGAATCCAGTAGAAAGATATGGCAGGGGGGGGGGGGTGGAAGAACCTTGGGAGATCGGAGGGGGTAATACAGAGGGGAGTCCAGTAGAAAGTTATGGCTCACTGGGGAAAGAACCTCGGGAGATCGGAGGGGGCAAGACAGAGGGGAATCCAGTAGAAAGATATGGCATGTGGGGGGTTGGGAGAACATTGGGAGATCAGAGGGGGCAAGAGAGATGGGAAACCAGTAGAAAATGGCATGGGGGGGGGGAAGAACCTTGGGAGATCGGAGGGGCAAGACAGAAGGGAACCAGTAGAAAGCTATCGCACGCTGGGGAAAGAACCTTGGGAGATGCAAGGATGCAAGACAGACGGGAATCCAGCAGAAAGATATGGCATGCGGGGGTGAGGGGGAGAAAGAACCTTGGGAGAGCGGAGGGGGCAAGACAGACGGAAATACAGTAGAAAATGGCAAGCAGTTGGGGGGGAAAGAACCTTGGGAGATCTGAAGGGGCAAGACAGAGGGAAATCCAGTAGAAAGCTATCGCACACTGGGGAAACAAAGCTTGGGAGATAAGAGGGGGCAAGAGAGATGGGAATCCAGTAGAAAATGGCATGGGGGGGGAAAATAAAGCTTGGCAGATAAGAGGGGGCAAGACAGAGGGGAATCCAGTAGAAAATGGCACGGGGGGGGGGGGGGTAGAACCTTGGGAGATCGGAGGGGCAAGAAAGAGGGGAATTCAGTAGAAAGATGCCATATGCTGAGGAAAGAACCTTGGGAGATCGGAGGGGGCAAGACAGAGGGAAATCCAGGAGAAAGATGTCATATGCTGAGAAAAGAACCTTGGGAGATCGGAGGGGGCAAGAGAGAGGGAAATCCAGTAGAAAGTTATGGCTCACTGAGGAAAGAACCTTGGGAGATCGGAGGGGCAAGACAGAAGGGAATCCAGTAGAAAGATGCCTTATGCTGAGGAAAGAACCTTGGGAGATCGGAGGGGGCAAGACAGAGGGAAATCCAGGAGAAAGATGTCATATGCTGAGGAAAGAACCTTGGGAGATGCTAGGAGGCAAGGCAGAGGGAAATACAGTAGAAAATGGCAAGCAGTTGGGGGGGAAAGTACCTTGGGAGATCTGAAGTGGCAAGACAGAGGGGAATCCAGTAGAAAGTTGCCACACGCTGCGGAAAGAACCTTGGGAGATCGGAGGGGCGAGACAGAAGGGAATCCAGTAGAAAGATATGGCACGCGGGGGGGGGGATAACCTTGGGAGATCAGAGGGGGCAAGACATAGGGGAATCCAGTAGAAAGATATGGCACGGGGGGGGGGGGTGGAAGAACCTTGGGAGATCGGAGGGGGCAATACAGAGGGGAGTCCAGTAGAAAGTTATGGCTCACTGAGGAAAGAACCTCAGGAGATCGGAGGGGGCAAGACAGAGGGGAATCCAGTAGAAAGATATGGCATGTGAGGGGTTGGGAGAACATTGGGAGATCAGAGGGGGCAAGAGAGATGGGAAACCAGTAGAAAATGGCATGGGGGGGGGGGAAGAACCTTGGGAGATCGGAGGGGCAAGACAGAAGGGAATCCAGTAGAAAGCTATCGCACGCTGGGGAAAGAACCTTGGGAGATGCAAGGAGGCAAGACAGACGGGAATCCAGCAGAAAGATATGGCATGCGGGGGTGAGGGGGAGAAAGAACCTTGGGAGAGCGGAGGGGGCAAGACAGACGGAAATACAGTAGAAAATGGCAAGCAGTTGGGGGGGAAAGAACCTTGGGAGATCTGAAGGGGCAAGACAGAGGGAAATCCAGTAGAAAGCTATCGCACACTGGGGAAACAAAGCTTGGGAGATAAGAGGGGGCAAGAGAGATGGGAATCCAGTAGAAAATGGCATGGGGGGGGGAATAAAGCTTGGCAGATAAGAGGGGGCAAGACAGAGGGGAATCCAGTAGAAAATTCCACGGGGGGGGGGTAGAACCTTGGGAGATCGGAGGGGCAAGACAGAGGGGAATTCAGTAGAAAGTTGCCACACGCTGGGGAAAGAACCTTGGGAGATCGGAGGGGCGAGACAGAAGGGAATCCAGTAGAAAGATATGGCACGCGGTGGGGGGGGGATAACCTTGGGAGATCAGAGGGGGCAAGAGAGATGGGAATCCAGTACAAAATGGCATGGGGGGGGGAGAACCTTGGGAGATGCTAGGAGGCAAGACGGAGGGGAATCCTATAGAAACATGCAATAAGCTGAGGAAAGAACCTCGGGAGATCAGAGGGGGCAAGACAGAGGGGAATCCAGTAGAAAGATATGGCACGGGGGGGGGGGGGTGGAAGAACCTTGGGAGATCGGAGGGGGCAATACAGAGGGGAGTCCAGTAGAAAGTTATGGCTCACTAGGGAAAAAACCTTGGGAGGTCGGAGGAGGCAAGACAGAGGGGAATCCAGTAGAAAGATGCCATATGCTGAGGAAAAAACCTTGGGAGATCGGAGGGGGCAAGACAGAGGGAAATCCAGTAGAAAGATGTCATATGCTGAGGAAAGAACCTTGGGAGATCGGAGGGGGCAAGACAGAGGGAAATCCAGTAGAAAGCTATCCCACACTGGGGAAACAAAGCTTGGGACATGCCAGGAGGCAAGACAGAGGGGAATTCAGTAGAAAGATATGGCACGTGAGGGGTTGGGAGAACCTTGGGAGATCAGAGGGGGCAAGACATAGGGGAATCCAGTAGAAAGATATGGCACGGGGGGGGGGGGGTGGAAGAACCTTGGGAGATCGGAGGGGGCAATACAGAGGGGAGTCCAGTAGAAAGTTATGGCTCACTGAGGAAAGAACCTCAGGAGATCGGAGGGGGCAAGACAGAGGGGAATCCAGTAGAAAGATATGGCATGTGGGGGGTTGGGAGAACATTGGGAGATCAGAGGGGGCAAGAGAGATGGGAAACCAGTAGAAAATGGCATGGGGGGGGGAGAACCTTGGGAGATGCTAGGAGGCAAGACGGAGGGGAATCCAATAGAAACATGCCATAAGCTGAGGAAAGAACCTCGGGAGATCAGAGGGGGAAGACAGAGGGGAATCCAGTAGAAAGCTATCGCACGCTGGGGAAAGAACCTTGGGAGATGCAAGGAGGCAAGACAGACTGGAATCCAGCAGAAAGATATGGCATGCGGGGGTGAGGGGGAGAAAGAACCTTGGGAGAGCGGAGGGGGCAAGACAGACGGAAATACAGTAGAAAATGGCAAGCAGTTGGGGGGGAAAGAACCTTGGGAGATCTGAAGGGGCAAGACAGAGGGAAATCCAGTAGAAAACTATCGCACACTGGGGAAACAAAGCTTGGGAGATAAGAGGGGGCAAGAGAGATGGGAATCCAGGAGAAAATGGCATGGGGGGGGAAATAAAGCTTGGCAGATAAGAGGGGGCAAGACAGAGGGGAATCCAGTAGAAAATGGCACGGAGGGGGGGGTAGAACCTTGGGAGATCGGAGGGGCAAGACAGAGGGGAATTCAGTAGAAAGTTGCCACACGCTGGGGAAAGAACCTTGGGAGATCGGAGGGGCGAGACAGAAGGGAATCCAGTAGAAAGATATGGCACGCGGTGGGGGGGGGATAACCTTGGGAGATCAGAGGGGGCAAGAGAGATGGGAATCCAGTACAAAATGGCATGGGGGGGGGGGAGAACCTTGGGAGATGCTAGGAGGCAAGACGGAGGGGAATCCAATAGAAACATGCAATAAGCTGAGGAAAGAACCTCGGGAGATCAGAGGGGGCAAGACAGAGGGGAATCCAGTAGAAAGATATGGCACGGGGGGGGGGGGTGGTGGAAGAACCTTGGGAGATCGGAGGGGGCAATACAGAGGGGAGTCCAGTAGAAAGTTATGGCTCACTAGGGAAAAAACCTTGGGAGATCGGAGGAGGCAAGACAGAGGGGAATCCAGTAGAAAGATGCCATATGCTGAGGAAAGAACCTTGGGAGATCGGAGGGGGCAAGACAGAGGGAAATCCAGTAGAAAGATGTCATATGCTGAGGAAAGAACCTTGGGAGATCGGAGGGGGCAAGACAGAGGGAAATCCAGTAGAAAGCTATCCCACACTGGGGAAACAAAGCTTGGGACATGCCAGGAGGCAAGACAGAGGGGAATTCAGTAGAAAGATATGGCACGTGAGGGGTTGGGAGAACCTTGGGAGATCAGAGGGGGCAAGACATAGGGGAATCCAGTAGAAAGATATGGCACGGGGGGGGGGGGTGGAAGAACCTTGGGAGATCGGAGGGGGCAATACAGAGGGGAGTCCAGTAGAAAGTTATGGCTCACTGAGGAAAGAACCTCAGGAGATTGGAGGGGGCAAGACAGAGGGGAATCCAGTTGAAAGATATGGCATGTGGGGGGTTGGGAGAACATTGGGAGATCAGAGGGGGCAAGAGAGATGGGAAACCAGTAGAAAATGGCATGGGGGGGGGAGAACCTTGGGAGATGCTAGGAGGCAAGACGGAGGGGAATCCAATAGAAACATGCCATAAGCTGAGGAAAGAACCTCGGGAGATCAGAGGGGGAAGACAGAGGGGAATCCAGTAGAAAGCTATCGCACGCTGGGGAAAGAACCTTGGGAGATGCAAGGAGGCAAGACAGACGGGAATCCAGCAGAAAGATATGGCATGCGGGGGTGAGGGGGAGAAAGAACCTTGGGAGAGCGGAGGGGGCAAGACAGACGGAAATACAGTAGAAAATGGCAAGCAGTTGGGGGGGAAAGAACCTTGGGAGATCTGAAGGGGCAAGACAGAGGGAAATCCAGTAGAAAGCTATCGCACACTGGGGAAACAAAGCTTGGGAGATAAGAGGGGGCAAGAGAGATGGGAATCCAGTAGAAAATGGCATGGGGGGGGGGAAATAAAGCTTGGCAGATAAGAGGGGGCAAGACAGAGGGGAATCCAGTAGAAAATGGCACGGGGGGGGGTAGAACCTTGGGAGATCGGAGGGGCAAGACAGAGGGGAATTCAGTAGAAAGTTGCCACACGCTGGGGAAAGAACCTTGGGAGATCGGAGGGGCGAGACAGAAGGGAATCCAGTAGAAAGATATGGCACGCGGTGGGGGGGGGGGATAACCTTGGGAGATCAGAGGGGGCAAGAGAGATGGGAATCCAGTACAAAATGGCATAGGGGGGGGGGGGAGAACCTTGGGAGATGCTAGGAGGCAAGACGGAGGGGAATCCAATAGAAACATGCAATAAGCTGAGGAAAGAACCTCGGGAGATCAGAGGGGGCAAGACAGAGGGGAATCCAGTAGAAAGATATGGCACGGGGGGGGGGGGGTGGAAGAACCTTGGGAGATCGGAGGGGGCAATACAGAGGGGAGTCCAGTAGAAAGTTATGGCTCACTAGGGAAAAAACCTTGGGAGATCGGAGGAGGCAAGACAGAGGGGAATCCAGTAGAAAGATGCCATATGCTGAGGAAAGAACCTTGGGAGATCGGAGGGGGCAAGACAGAGGGAAATCCAGTAGAAAGATGTCATATGCTGAGGAAAGAACCTTGGGAGATCGGAGGGGGCAAGACAGAGGGAAATCCAGTAGAAAGCTATCCCACACTGGGGAAACAAAGCTTGGGACATGCCAGGAGGCAAGACAGAGGGGAATTCAGTAGAAAGATATGGCACGTGAGGGGTTGGGAGAACCTTGGGAGATCAGAGGGGGCAAGACATAGGGGAATCCAGTAGAAAGATATGGCACGGGGGGGGGGTGGAAGAACCTTGGGAGATCGGAGGGGGCAATACAGAGGGGAGTCCAGTAGAAAGTTATGGCTCACTGAGGAAAGAACCTCAGGAGATCGGAGGGGGCAAGACAGAGGGGAATCCAGTAGAAAGATATGGCATGTGGGGGGTTGGGAGAACATTGGGAGATCAGAGGGGGCAAGAGAGATGGGAAACCAGTAGAAAATGGCATGGGGGGGGGAGAACCTTGGGAGATGCTAGGAGGCAAGACGGAGGGGAATCCAATAGAAACATGCCATAAGCTGAGGAAAGAACCTCGGGAGATCAGAGGGGGAAGACAGAGGGGAATCCAGTAGAAAGATATGGCGGGGGGGGGGGGGGTGGAAGAACCTTGGGAGATCGGAGGGGGCAATACAGAGGGGAGTCCAGTAGAAAGTTATGGCTCACTGGGGAAAGAACCTCGGGAGATCGGAGGGGGCAAGACAGAGGGGAATCCAGTAGAAAGATATGGCATGTGAGGGGTTGGGAGAACATTGGGAGATCAGAGGGGGCAAGAGAGATGGGAAACCAGTAGAAAATGGCATGGGGGGGGGGGAAGAACCTTGGGACATCGGAGGGGCAAGACAGAAGGGAATCCAGTAGAAAGCTATCGCACGCTGGGGAAAGAACCTTGGGAGATGCAAGGAGGCAAGACAGACGGGAATCCAGCAGAAAGATATGGCATGCGGGGGTGAGGGGGAGAAAGAACCTTGGGAGAGCGGAGGGGGCAAGACAGACGGAAATACAGTAGAAAATGGCAAGCAGTTGGGGGGGAAAGAACCTTGGGAGATCTGAAGGGGCAAGACAGAGGGAAATCCAGTAGAAAGCTATCGCACACTGGGGAAACAAAGCTTGGGAGATAAGAGGGGGCAAGAGAGATGGGAATCCAGTAGAAAATGGCATGGGGGGGGGAAATAAAGCTTGGCAGATAAGAGGGGGCAAGACAGAGGGGAATCCAGTAGAAAATGGCACGGGGGGGGGGGGGTAGAACCTTGGGAGATCGGAGGGGCAAGACAGAGGGGAATTCAGTAGAAAGTTGCCACACGCTGGGGAAAGAACCTTGGGAGATCGGAGGGGCGAGACAGAAGGGAATCCACTAGAAAGATATGGCACGCGGGGGGGGGGGGATAACCTTGGGAGATCAGAGGGGGCAAGAGAGATAGGAATCCAGTACAAAATGGCATAGGGGGGGAGGGAGAACCTTGGGAGAGGCTAGGAGGCAAGACGGAGGGGAATCCAATAGAAACATGCAATAAGCTGAGGAAAGAACCTCGGGAGATCAGAGGGGGCAAGACAGAGGGGAATCCAGTAGAAAGATATGGCACGGGGGGGGGGGGTGGAAGAACCTTGGGAGATCGGAGGGGGCAATACAGAGGGGAGTCCAGTAGAAAGTTATGGCTCACTAGGGAAAAAACCTTGGGAGATCGGAGGAGGCAAGACAGAGGGGAATCCAGTAGAAAGATGCCATATGCTGAGGAAAGAACCTTGGGAGATCGGAGGGGGCAAGACAGAGGGAAATCCAGTAGAAAGATGTCATATGCTGAGGAAAGAACCTTGGGAGATCGGAGGGGGCAAGACAGAGGGAAATCCAGTAGAAAGCTATCCCACACTGGGGAAACAAAGCTTGGGACATGCCAGGAGGCAAGACAGAGGGGAATTCAGTAGAAAGATATGGCACGTGAGGGGTTGGGAGAACCTTGGGAGATCAGAGGGGGCAAGACATAGGGGAATCCAGTAGAAAGATATGGCACGGGGGGGGGGGTGGAAGAACCTTGGGAGATCGGAGGGGGCAATACAGAGGGGAGTCCAGTAGAAAGTTATGGCTCACTGAGGAAAGAACCTCAGGAGATCGGAGGGGGCAAGACAGAGGGGAATCCAGTAGAAAGATATGGCATGTGGGGGGGGGGTGGAAGAACCTTGGGAGATCAGAGGGGGCAAGAGAGATGGGAATCCAGTACAAAATGGCATGGGGGGGGGGGGAGAACCTTGGGAGATGCTTGTAGGCAAGACAGAGGGGAATCCAATAGAAACATGCCATAAGCTGAGGAAAGAACCTCGGGAGATCGGAGGGGGCAAGACAGAGGGGAATCCAGTAGAAAGATATGGCATGTGGGGGGTTGAGAGAACCTTGGGAGATCAGAGTGGGCAAGACAGATGGGAATCCAGTAGAAAGCTATCGCACACTGGGGAAACAAAGCTTGGGACATGTCAGGAGGCAAGACAGAGGGGAATTCAGTAGAAAGATATGGCACGTGGAGGGTTGGGAGAACCTTGAGAGATCAGAGGAGGCAAGACAGATGGGAATCCAGTAGAAAGCTATCGCACACTGGGGAAACAAAGCTTGGGAGATAAGAGGGGGCAAGAGAGATGGGAATCCAGTAGAAAATGGCATGGGGGGGGGGGAAGAAACTTGGGAGATTGGAGGGGCAAGACAGAGGGGAATCCAGTAGAAAGCTATCCCACACTTGGGAAACAAAGCTTGGGACATGCCAGGAGGCAAGACAGAGGGGAATCCAGTAGAAAATGGCACGGGGGGGGGGGGAGAACCTTGGGAGATCGGAGGGGCAAGACAGAGGGGAATCCAGTAGAAAGATATGGCACGCGGTGGGGGGGGATAACCTTGGGAGATCAGAGGGGGCAAGAGAGATGGGAATCCAGTACAAAATGGCATAGGGGGGGGGGGGATAACCTTGGGAGATGCTAGGGGGCAAGATAGATGGGAATGCAGTACAAAATGGCATAGGGGGGGGAGAACCTTGGGAGATGCTAGGAGGCAAGAGGGAGGGGAATCCAATAGAAACATGCCATAAGCTGAGGAAAGAACCTCGGGAGATCGGAGGGGGCAAGACGGAGGGGAATCCAGTAGAAAGATATGGCATGTGGGCGGTTGGGAGTACCTTGGGAGATCTGAAGGGGCAAGACAGAGGGAAATCCAGTAGAAAGCTATCGCACACTGGGGAAACAAAGCTTGGGAGATAAGAGGGGGCAAGAGAGATGGGAATCCAGTAGAAAATGGCATGTGGGCTGGGGGGGGAAGAACCTTGGGAGAGCGGAAGGAGCAAGAAAGAGGGGAATCCTGTAGAAAGTTATGGCACACTGGGGAAATAACCTTGGGAGATGCGAGGAGGCAAGACAGAGGGGAATCCAGTAGAAAGTTATGGCACACTGGGGAAATAACCTTGGGAGATGCGAGGAGGCAAGACAGAGAGGAATCCAGCAGTAAGATATGGCACGCGGTGGGGGGGGGGGAAGAACCTCTGGAGATCGGAGGGGGCAAGACAGAGGGAAATACAGTAGAAAATGGCAAGCAGTTGGGGGGGAAAGAACCTTGGGTGATCTGAACGGGCAAGACAGAGGGAAATCCAGTAGAAAGCTATCGCACACTGGGGAAACAAAGCTTGGGACATGCCAGGAGGCAAGGCAGAGGGGAATTCAGTAGAAAGATATGGCACGTGAGGGGTTGGGAGAACCTTGGGAGATCAGAGGGGGCAAGACATAGGGGAATCCAGTAGAAAGATAGGGCACGCGGTGGGGGGGGGGTAACCTTGGGAGATCAGAGGGGGCAAGAGACATGGGAATCCAGTACAAAATGGCATCGGGGGGGGGGGGGGAGAACCTTGGGAGATGCTAGGAGGCAAGACAGAGGGGAATCCAATAGAAACATGCCATAAGCTGAGGAAAGAACCTCGGGAGATCGGAGGGGGCAAGACAGAGGGGAATCCAGTAGAAAGATATGGCATGTGGGGGGTTGGGAGAACATTGGGAGATCAGAGGGGGCAAGAGAGATGGGAAACCAGTAGAAAATGGCATGGGGGGGGGGAAAGAACCTTGGGAGATCTGAGGGGCAAGACAGAAGGGAATCCAGTAGAAAGCTATCGCACGCTGGGGAAAGAACCTTGGGAGATGCAAGGAGGCAAGACAGAGGGGAATCCAGCAGAAAGATATGGCATGCGGGGGGGGGGGGGGAGAAAGAACCTAGGGAGAGAGGAGGGGGCAAGACAGAGGGAAATCCAGTAGAAAGCTATCCCACACTGGGGAAACAAAGCTTGGGACATGCCAGGAGGCAAGACAGAGGGGAATTCAGCAGAAAGATATGGCATGCGGGGGGGGGGGGGAAAGAACCTTGGGGTAGCGGAGGGGGCAAGACAGAGGGAAATGCAGTAGAAAGCTATCGCACACTGGGGAAACAAAGCTTGGGAGATAAGAGGGGGCAAGAGAGATGGGAATCCAGTAGAAAATGGCAAGCAGTTGGGGGGGAAAGAACCTTGGGAGATCGGAGGGGGCAAGACAGAGGGGAATCCAGTAGAAAGCTATCCCACACTAGGGAAATAAAGCTTGGCAGATAAGAGGGGGCAAGACAGAGGGGAATCCAGTAGAAAGATATGGCTCACTGGGGACAAAAAGCTTGGGAGATACCAGGAGGCAAGACAGAGGGGAATTCAGTAGAAAATGGCATGGGGGGGGGGAAGAAACTTAGGAGATCGGAGGGGCAAGACAGAGGGAAATCCAGTAGAAAGCTGTCGCACACTGGGGAAACAAAGCTTGGGAGATAAGAGGGGGCAAGAGAGATGGGAATCCAGTTGAAAATGGAATGGGGGGGGGGAAAGAAACTTGGGAGATCGGAGGGGCAAGACAGAGGGGAATCCAGTAGAAAGCTATCCCACGCTGGGGAAAGAACCTTGGGAGATCTGAGGGGGCAAAACAGAGGGGAATCCAGTAGAAAGATATGGCTCACTGGGGAAAAAACCTTGGGAGATCGGAGGAGGCAAGACAGAGGGGAATCCAGTAGAAAGATGCCATATGCTGAGGAAAGAACCTTGGGACATCGGAGGGGGCAAGACAGAAGGGAATCCAGTAGAAAGATATCGCACACTGGGGACAAAAAGCTTGGGAGATGCCAGGAGGCAAGACAGAGGGGAATCCAGTAGAAAGCTATCGCACGCTTGGGAAACAAAGCTTGGGAGATAGGAGGGGGCAAGACAGAGGGGGACCCAGTAGAAAATGGCAGGGGGGGGGAGAACCTTGGGATATCGGAGGGGGCAATACAGAGGGGAGTCCTGTAGAAAGTTGTGGCACACTGGGGAAATAACCTTGGGAGATGCGAGGAGGCAAGACAGAGGGGAATCCAGTAGAAAAATGCCATAAGCTGAGGAAAGAACCTCGGGAGATCGGAGGGAGCAAGACAGAGGGAAATCCAGTAGAAAGCTATCGCACGCTGGGGAAACAAAGCTTGGGAGATAGGAGGGGGCAAGACAGAGGGGGACCCAGTAGAAAATGGCAGGGGGGGGGGAGAACCTTGGGAGATCGGAGGGGGCAATAGAGAGGGGAGTCCAGTAGAAAGATGCCATTTGCTGAGGAAAGAACCTTGGGAGATCGGAGGGGGCAAGACAGAGGGGAATCCAGTAGAAAGATGCCATTTGCTGAGGAAAGAACCTTGGGAGATCGGAGGGGGCAAGACAGAGGGGAATCCAGTAGAAAGATGCCATTTGCTGAGGAAAGAACGTTGGGAGATCGGAGGGGGCAAGACAAAGGGAAATCCAGTAGAAAGCTATAGCACACTGGGGACACAAAGCTTGGGAGATGCCAGGAGGCAAGACAGAGGGGAATCCAGTAGAAAGATATGGCACACGGGGGGGGGGAGGGGGGAAAGAACCTTGGGAGATCGGAGGGGGTAAGACAGAGGGGAATCCAGTAGAAAGATGCCATATGCTGAGGAAAGAACCTTGGGAGATCGGAGGGGGCAAGACAGAGGGGAATCCAGTAGAAAGCTATCGCACACTTGGGAAAGAACCTTGGGAGATCGGAGGGGGCAAGACAGAGGGGAATCCAGTAGAAAATGGCAAGCAGTTGGTGGGGAAAGAACCTTGGGAGATCTGAAGGGGCAAGACAGAGGGAAATCCAGTAGAAAGCTATCGCACACTGGGGAAACAAAGCTTGGGAGATAAGAGGGGGCAAGAGAGATGGGAATCCAGTAGAAAGTTATGGCTCACTGGGGAGAGAACCTTAGGAGATCGGAGTGGGCAAGACAGATGGGAATCCAGTAGAAAATTGCTCGCGGGGGGGGGGAAGAACCTTGGGAGATCGGAGGGGGCAAGACAGTGGAATCCAGTAGAAAGTTATGGCACACTGGGGAAAGAACCTTGGGATTTCGGAGGAGGCAAGACAGAGGGGAATCCAGTAGAAAGATATGGCACGCGGGAGGGGGGGGGGGAAAGAACCTTGGGAGATCTGAGGGAGCAAGACAGAGGGGAATCCACTAGAGAGATGCCATATACGCTGAGGAAAGAACCTTGGAAGATCGGAGGGGGCAAGACCGAGGGGAATCCAGTAGAAAGGTATGGCACTTCGAGGTGGGTGGGAGAACCTTGGGAGATCGGAGGGGCGAGACAGAAGGGAATCCAGTAGAAAGATATGGCACGCGGGGGGGGGGGGGAGAACCTTGGGAGAGCGAACGGGGCAAGAAAGAGGGGAATCAAGTAGAAAGCTATCGCACACTTGGGAAAGGACCTTGGGAGATCGGAGGGGGCAAGAATGAGGGGAATCCTGTAGAAAGTTATGGCACGCGGGGGGAGGGGGGGAAAGAACCTTGGGAGATCGGAGGGGGCAAGACAGAGGGGAATCCAGTAGAAAGATGCCATATACGCTGAGGAAAGAACCTTGGAAGATCGGAGGGGGCAAGACAGAGGGAAATCTATCCCACACTGGGGAAACAAAGCTTGGGACATGCCAGGAGGCAAGACCGAGGGGAATCCAGTAGAAAGATGCCATATGCTGAGGAAAGAACCTTGGGAGATCGGAGGGGGCAAGACAGAGGGGAATCCAGTAGAAAGCTATCGCACGCTGGGGAAAGAACCTTGGGAGATCTGAGGGGGCAAAACAGAGGGGAATCCAGTAGAAAGATATGGCTCACTGGGGAAATAACCTTGGGAGATAAGTGGGGGCAAGAGAGATGGGAATCCAATAGAAACATGCCATATGCTAAGGAAAGAACCTTGGGAGATTGGAGGGGGCAAGACAGAGGGGACTCCAGTAGAAAGTTGCCATACGCTGAGAAAAGAACCTTGGGAGATCGGAGGGGCAAGACAGAAGGGAATCCAGTAGAAAGATATGGCACGCGGGGGGGGGGGGATAACCTTGGGAGATCAGAGGGGGCAAGACAGAGGGGAATCCAGTAGAAAGCTATCGCACACTTGGGAAAGAACCTTGGGAGATCGGAGGGGGCAAGACAGAGGGGAATCCATTAGAAAGATATGGCACGGGGGGGGGGGGGGGGAAGAACCTTGGGAGATCGGAGGGGGCAAGACAGAGGGGAATCCAGTAGAAAAATGCCATAAGCTGAGGAAAGAACCTCGGGAGATCGGAGGGAGCAAGACAGAGGGAAATCCAGTAGAAAGCTATCGCACGCTGGGGAAACAAAGCTTGGGAGATAGGAGGGGGCAAGACAGAGGGGGACCCAGTAGAAAATGGCAGGGGGGGGGGGAGAACCTTGGGAGATCGGAGGGGGCAATAGAGAGGGGAGTCCAGTAGAAAGGTGCCATTTGCTGAGGAAAGAACCTTGGGAGATCGGAGGGGGCAAGACAGAGGGGAATCCAGTAGAAAGATGCCATTTGCTGAGGAAAGAACCTTGGGAGATCGGAGGGGGCAAGACAGAGGGGAATCCAGTAGAAAGATGCCATTTGCTGAGGAAAGAACGTTGGGAGATCGGAGGGGGCAAGACAAAGGGAAATCCAGTAGAAAGCTATAGCACACTGGGGACACAAAGCTTGGGAGATGCCAGGAGGCAAGACAGAGGGGAATCCAGTAGAAAGATATGGCACACGGGGGGGGGAGGGGGGAAAGAACCTTGGGAGATCGGAGGGGGTAAGACAGAGGGGAATCCAGTAGAAAGATGCCATATGCTGAGGAAAGAACCTTGGGAGATCGGAGGGGGCAAGACAGAGGGGAATCCAGTAGAAAGCTATCGCACACTTGGGAAAGAACCTTGGGAGATCGGAGGGGGCAAGACAGAGGGGAATCCAGTAGAAAATGGCAAGCAGTTGGTGGGGAAAGAACCTTGGGAGATCTGAAGGGGCAAGACAGAGGGAAATCCAGTAGAAAGCTATCGCACACTGGGGAAACAAAGCTTGGGAGATAAGAGGGGGCAAGAGAGATGGGAATCCAGTAGAAAGTTATGGCTCACTGGGGAGAGAACCTTAGGAGATCGGAGTGGGCAAGACAGATGGGAATCCAGTAGAAAATTGCTCGCGGGGGGGGGGGGGAAGAACCTTGGGAGATCGGAGGGGGCAAGACAGTGGAATCCAGTAGAAAGTTATGGCACACTGGGGAAAGAACCTTGGGATTTCGGAGGAGGCAAGACAGAGGGGAATCCAGTAGAAAGATATGGCAAGCGGGAGGGGGGGGAAAGAACCTTGGGAGATCTGAGGGAGCAAGACAGAGGGGAATCCACTAGAGAGATGCCATATACGCTGAGGAAAGAACCTTGGAAGATCGGAGGGGGCAAGACCGAGGGGAATCCAGTAGAAAGGTATGGCACTTCGAGGTGGGTGGGAGAACCTTGGGAGATCGGAGGGGCGAGACAGAAGGGAATCCAGTAGAAAGATATGGCACGCGGGGGGGGGGGGGAGAGAACCTTGGGAGAGCGAACGGGGCAAGAAAGAGGGGAATCAAGTAGAAAGCTATCGCACACTTGGGAAAGGACCTTGGGAGATCGGAGGGGGCAAGAATGAGGGGAATCCTGTAGAAAGTTATGGCACACTGGGGAAATAACCTTGGGAGATGCGAGGAGGCAAGACAGAGGGGAATCCAGTAGAAAGATATGGCACGCGGGGGGAGGGGGGGAAAGAACCTTGGGAGATCGGAGGGGGCAAGACAGAGGGGAATCCAGTAGAAAGATGCCATATACGCTGAGGAAAGAACCTTGGAAGATCGGAGGGGGCAAGACAGAGGGAAATCTATCCCACACTGGGGAAACAAAGCTTGGGACATGCCAGGAGGCAAGACCGAGGGGAATCCAGTAGAAAGATGCCATATGCTGAGGAAAGAACCTTGGGAGATCGGAGGGGGCAAGACAGAGGGGAATCCAGTAGAAAGCTATCGCACGCTGGGGAAAGAACCTTGGGAGATCTGAGGGGGCAAAACAGAGGGGAATCCAGTAGAAAGATATGGCTCACTGGGGAAATAACCTTGGGAGATAAGTGGGGGCAAGAGAGATGGGAATCCAATAGAAACATGCCATATGCTAAGGAAAGAACCTTGGGAGATTGGAGGGGGCAAGACAGAGGGGACTCCAGTAGAAAGTTGCCATACGCTGAGAAAAGAACCTTGGGAGATCGGAGGGGCAAGACAGAAGGGAATCCAGTAGAAAGATATGGCACGCGGGGGGGGGGGATAACCTTGGGAGATCAGAGGGGGCAAGACAGAGGGGAATCCAGTAGAAAGCTATCGCACACTTGGGAAAGAACCTTGGGAGATCGGAGGGGGCAAGACAGAGGGGAATCCATTAGAAAGATATGGCACGGGGGGGGGGGGGGAAGAACCTTGGGAGATCGGAGGGGGCAAGACAGAGGGGAATCCAGTAGAAAAATGCCATAAGCTGAGGAAAGAACCTCGGGAGATCGGAGGGAGCAAGACAGAGGGAAATCCAGTAGAAAGCTATCGCACGCTGGGGAAACAAAGCTTGGGAGATAGGAGGGGGCAAGACAGAGGGGGACCCAGTAGAAAATGGCAGGGGGGGGGAGAACCTTGGGAGATCGGAGGGGGCAATAGAGAGGGGAGTCCAGTAGAAAGATGCCATTTGCTGAGGAAAGAACCTTGGGAGATCGGAGGGGGCAAGACAGAGGGGAATCCAGTAGAAAGATGCCATTTGCTGAGGAAAGAACCTTGGGAGATCGGAGGGGGCAAGACAGAGGGGAATCCAGTAGAAAGATGCCATTTGCTGAGGAAAGAACCTTGGGAGATCGGAGGGGGCAAGACAGAAGGGAATCCAGTAGAAAGATGCCATATGCTGAGGAAAGAACCTTGGGAGATCGGAGGGGGCAAGACAGAGGGAAATCCAGTAGAAAGCTATCGCACACTGGGGAAACAAAGCTTGGGAGATAAGAGGGGGCAAGAGAGATGGGAATCCAATAGAAAATCGCACGCGGGGGGGGGGAGAACCTTGGGAGATCGGAGGGGGCAAGACAGTAGAGTCCAGTAGAAAGCTATCGCACACTGGGGAAACAAAGCTTGGGAGATAAGAGGGGGCAAGAGAGATGGGAATCCAGTAGAAAATGGCATGGGGGGGGAAATAAAGCTTGGCAGATAAGAGGGGGCAAGACAGAGGGTAATCCAGTAGAAAATGGCACCGGGGGGGGGGGGAGAACCTTGGGAGATCGGAGGGGCAAGACAGAGGGGAATTCCAGTAGAAAGATATGGCACGCGGTGGGGGGGGCGATAACCTTGGGAGATCAGAGGGGGCAAGAGAGATGGGAATCCAGTACAAAATGGCATGGGGGGGGGGGGAGAACCTTGGGAGATGCTTGGAGGCAAGACAGAGGGGAATCCAATAGAAACATGCCATAAGCTGAGGAAAGAACCTCGGGAGATCGGAGGGGGCAAGACAGAGGGGAATCCAGTAGAAAGATATGGCACGCGGGGGGGGGGGGGGATAACCTTGGGAGATCAGAGGGGGAAGACGGAGGGAAATCCAGTAGAAAGCTATCGCACACTGGGGAAACAAAGCTTGGGACATGTCAGGAGGCAAGACAGAGGGGAATTCAGTAGAAAGATGCCATTTGCTGAGGAAAGAACCTTGGGAGATCGGAGGGGGCAAGACAGAGGGGAATCCAGTAGAAAGATGCCATTTGCTGAGGAAAGAACCTTGGGAGATCGGAGGGGGCAAGACAGAGGGGAATCCAGTAGAAAGATGCCATTTGCTGAGGAAAGAACCTTGGGAGATCGGAGGGGGCAAGACAGAGGGGAATCCAGTAGAAAGATGCCATTTGCTGAGGAAAGAACCTTGGGAGATCGGAGGGGGCAAGACAAAGGGAAATCCAGTAGAAAGCTATAGCACACTGGGGACACAAAGCTTGGGAGATGCCAGGAGGCAAGACAGAGGGGAATCCAGTAGAAAGATATGGCACACGGGGGGGGGGGGAGGGGGGAAAGAACCTTGGGAGATCGGAGGGGGTAAGACAGAGGGGAATCCAGTAGAAAGATGCCATATGCTGAGGAAAGAACCTTGGGAGATCGGAGGGGGCAAGACAGAGGGGAATCCAGTAGAAAGCTATCGCACACTTGGGAAAGAACCTTGGGAGATCGGAGGGGGCAAGACAGAGGGGAATCCAGTAGAAAATGGCAAGCAGTTGGGGGGGAAAGAACCTTGGGAGATCTGAAGGGGCAAGACAGAGGGAAATCCAGTAGAAAGCTATCGCACACTGGGGAAACAAAGCTTGGGAGATAAGAGGGGGCAAGAGAGATGGGAATCCAGTAGAAAGTTATGGCTCACTGGGGAGAGAACATTAGGAGATCGGAGTGGGCAAGACAGATGGGAATCCAGTAGAAAATTGCTCGCGGGGGGGGGGGGGGGAAGAACCTTGGGAGATCGGAGGGGGCAAGACAGTGGAATCCAGTAGAAAGTTATGGCACACTGGGGAAAGAACCTTGGGATTTCGGAGGAGGCAAGACAGAAGGGAATCCAGTAGAAAGATATGGCACGCGGGGGGGGGGGGGGATAACCTTGGGAGATCAGAGGGGGCAAGACAGAGGGGAATCCAGTAGAAAGCTATCGCACACTGGGGAAACAAAGCTTGGGAGATAAGAGGGGGCAAGAGAGATGGGAATCCAATAGAAAATCGCACGCGGGGGGGGGGGAGAACCTTGGGAGATCGGAGGGGGCAAGACAGTGGAGTCCAGTAGAAAGCTATCGCACACTGGGGAAACAAAGCTTGGGAGATAAGAGGGGGCAAGAGAGATGGGAATCCAGTAGAAAATGGCATGGGGGGGGGGGAAATAAAGCTTGGCAGATAAGAGGGGGCAAGACAGAGGGTAATCCAGTAGAAAATGGCACGGGGGGGGGGTAGAACTTTGGGAGATCGGAGGGGCAAGACAGAGGGGAATTCCAGTAGAAAGATATGGCACGCGGTGGGGGGTGGGGATAACCTTGGGAGATCAGAGGGGGCAAGAGAGATGGGAATCCAGTACAAAATGGCATGGGGGGGGGAGAACCTTGGGAGATGCTTGGAGGCAAGACAGAGGGGAATCCAATAGAAACACGCCATAAGCTTGGGAAAGAACCTCGGGAGATCGGAGGGGGCAAGACAGAGGGGAATCCAGTAGAAAGATATGGCATGTGGGGGGTTGAGAGAACCTTGGGAGATCAGAGTGGGCAAGACAGAGGGAAATCCAGTAGAAAGCTATCGCACACTGGGGAAACAAAGCTTGGGACATGTCAGGAGGCAAGACAGAGGGGAATTCAGTAGAAAGATATGGCACGTGGAGGGTTGGGAGAACCTTGAGAGATCAGAGGAGGCAAGACAGATGGGAATCCAGTAGAAAGCTATCGCACACTGGGGAAACAAAGCTTGGGAGATAAGAGGGGGCAAGAGAGATGGGAATCCAGTAGAAAATGGCATGGGGGGGGGGGAAGAAACTTGGGAGATTGGAGGGGCAAGACAGAGGGGAATCCAGTAGAAAGCTATCCCACATTGGGGAAACAAAGCTTGGGACATGCCAGGAGGCAAGACAGAGGGGAATCCAGTAGAAAATGGCACGGGGGGGGGGGGGAGAACCTTGGGAGATCGGAGGGGCAAGACAGAGGGGAATCCAGTAGAAAGATATGGCACGCGGTGGGAGGGGATAACCTTGGGAGATCAGAGGGGAAAAGAGAGATGGGAATCCAGTACAAAATGGCATAGGGGGGGGGATAACCTTGGGAGATGCTAGGGGGCAAGATAGATGGGAATGCAGTAGAAAATGGCATAGGGGGGGGGGAGAACCTTGGGAGATGCTAGGAGGCAAGATGGAGGGGAATCCAATAGAAACATGCCATAAGCTGAGGAAAGAACCTCGGGAGATCAGAGGGGGCAAGACAGAGGGGAATCCAGTAGAAAGATATGGCATGTGGGCGGTTGGGAGTACCTTGGGAGATCTGAAGGGGCAAGACAGAGGGAAATCCAGTAGAAAGCTATCGCACACTGGGGAAACAAAGCTTGGGAGATAAGAGGGGGCAAGAGAGATGGGAATCCAGTAGAAAATGGCATGGGGGGGGGGGGGGAAGAACCTTGGGAGAGCGGAAAGGGCAAGAAAGAGGGGAATCCTGTAGAAAGTTATGGCACACTGGGGAAATAACCTTGGGAGATGCGAGGAGGCAAGACAGAGGGGAATCCAGTAGAAAGTTATGGCACACTGGGGAAATAACCTTGGGAGATGCGAGGAGGCAAGACAGAGAGGAATCCAGCAGTAAGATATGGCATGCGGGGGGGGGGGGGGGAGAAAGAACCTTGGGGGAGCGGAAGGGGCAAGAAAGAGGGGAATCCAGTAGAAAATGGCACGCGGGGGGGGGGGCGGGAAGAACCATGGGAGATCGGAGGGGGCAAAACAGAGAGGAATCCAGTAGAAAGCTATCGCACACTTGGGAAATAACCTTGGGAGATCGGAGGAGGCAAGACAGAGGGGAATCCAGTAGAAAGATATGGCACGCGGGGGGGGGGGGGAAGAACCTTGGGAGATCGGAGGGGGCAAGACAGAGGGAAATACTGTAGAAAATGGCAAGCAGTTGGGGGGGAAAGAACCTTGGGTGATCTGAAGGGGCAAGACAGAGGGAAATCCAGTAGAAAGCTATCCCACACTGGGGAAACAAAGCTTGGGACCTGCCAGGAGGCAAGACAGAGGGGAATTCAGTAGAAAGATATGGCACGTGAGGGGTTGGGAGAACCTTGGGAGATCAGAGGGGGCAAGACATAGGGGAATCCAGTAGAAAGATAGGGCACGCGGTGGGGGGGGATAACCTTGGGAGATCAGAGGGGGCAAGAGACATGGGAATCCAGTACAAAATGGCATTGGGGGGGGGGGGAGAACCTTGGGAGATGCTAGGAGGCAAGACAGAGGGGAATCCAATAGAAACATGCCATAAGCTGAGGAAAAAACCTCGGGAGATCGGAGGGGGCAAGACGGAGGGGAATCCAGTAGAAAGATATGGCATGTGGGGGGTTGGGAGAACATTGGGAGATCAGAGGGGGCAAGAGAGATGGGAAACCAGTAGAAAATGGCATTGGGGGAAGAACCTTGGGAGAGCGGAAGGGGAAAGAAAGAGGGGAATCCTGTAGAAAGTTATGGCACCCTGGGGAAATAACCTTGGGAGATGCGAGGAGGCAAGACAGAGAGGAATCCAGCAGTAAGATATGGCATGCGGGGGGGGGGGGGAGAAAGAACCTTTGGAGAGCGGAAGGGGCAAGAAAGAACCTTGGGAGATGCTAGGAGGCAAGACAGAGGGGAATCCAATAGAAAGATGCCATTTGCTAAGGAAAGAACCTTGGGAGATCGGAGGGGGCAAGACAGAGGGAAATCCAGTAGAAAGCTATCCCACACTGGGGAAACAAAGCTTGGGATATGCCAGGAGGCAAGACAGAGGGGAATTCAGTAGAAAGATATGGCACGCGGGGTGGTTAGGAGAACCTTGAGAGATCAGAGGAGTCAAGACAGACGGGAATCCAGTAGAAAGCTATGGCACACTGGGGAAATAAAGCTTGGCAGATAAGAGGGGGCAAGACAGAGGGGAATCCAGTAGAAAGATATGGCACGCGGGGGGGGGGATAACCTTGGGAGATCGGAGGGGGCAAAAGAGATGGGAATCCAGTTCAAAATGGCATGGGGGGGGGGATAAACTTGGGAGATCAGAGGGGGCAAGAGACATGGGAATCCAGTACAAAATGGCATGGGGGGGGGAGAACCTTGGGAGATGCTAGGAGGCAAGACAGAGGGGAATCCAATAGAAACATGCCATAAGCTGAGGAAAGAACCTCGGGAGATCGGACGGGGCAAGACAGAGGGGAATCCAGTAGAAAGATATGGCATGTGGGGGGTTGGGAGAACATTGGGAGATCAGAGGGGGCAAGAGAGATGGGAAACCAGTAGAAAATGGCATGGGGGGGGAAAGAACCTTGGGAGATCTGAGGGGCAAGACAGAAGGGAATCCAGTAGAAAGCTATCGCACGCTGGGGAAAGAACTTTGGGAGATGCAAGGAGGCAAGACAGAGGGGAATCCAGCAGAAAGATATGGCATGCGGGGCTGCGGGGGAGAAAGAACCTTGGGAGAGCGGAGGGGGCAAGACAGACGGAAATAGAGTAGAAAATGGCAAGCAGTTAAGGGGGAAAGAACCTTGGGAGATCTGAAGGGGCAAGACAGAGGGAAATCCAGTAGAAAGCTATCGCACACTGGGGAAACAAAGCTTGGGAGATAAGAGGGGGCAAGAGAGATGGGAATCCAGTAGAAAATGGCATGGGGGGGGGGAAATAAAGCTTGGCAGATAAGAGGGGACAAGACAGAGGGGAATCCAGTAGAAAATGGCACGGGGGGGGGGGTAGAACCTTGGGAGATCGGAGGGGCAAGACAGAGGGGAATTCCAGTAGAAAGATATGGCACGCGGTGGGGGGGGGATAACCTTGGGAGATCAGAGGGGGCAAGAGAGATGGGAATCCAGTACAAAATGGCATAGGGGGGGGAGAACCTTGGGAGATGCTTGGAGGCAAGACAGAGGGGAATCCAATAGAAACATGCCATAAGCTGAGGAAAGAACCTCGGGAGATCGGAGGGGGCAAGACAGAGGGGAATCCAGTAGAAAGATATGTCATGTGGGGGGTTGAGAGAACCTTGGGAGATCAGAGTGGGCAAGACAGAGGGAAATCCAGTAGAAAGCTATCGCACACTGGGGAAACAAAGCTTGGGAGATAAGAGGTGGCAAGAGAGATGGGAATCCAGTAGAAAATGGCATTGGGGGGGGGGAAGAAACTTGGGAGATTGGAGGGGCAAGACAGAGGGGAATCCAGTAGAAAGATATGTCATGTGGGGGGTTGAGAGAACCTTGGGAGATCAGAGTGGGCAAGACAGAGGGAAATCCAGTAGAAAGCTATCGCACACTGGGGAAACAAAGCTTGGGACATGCCAGGAGGCAAGACAGAGGGGAATCCAGTAGAAAATGGCACGGGGGGGGGGAGAACCTTGGGAGATCGGAGGGGCAAGACAGAGGGGAATCCAGTAGAAAGCTATCGCACACTTGGGAAATAACCTTGGGAGATGCGAGGAGGCAAGACAGAGGGAATCCAGTAGAAAGATATGGCACGCGGGGGGGGGGGAGAACCTTGGGAGATCGGAGGGGGCAAGACAGAGGGAAATACAGTAGAAAATGGCAAGCAGTTGGGGGGGAAAGAACCTTGGGTGATCTGAAGGGGCAAGACAGAGAGAAATCCAGTAGAAAGCTATCCCACACTGGGGAAACAAAGCTTGGGACATGCCAGGAGGCAAGACAGAGTGGAATTCAGTAGAAAGATATGGCACATGAGGGGTTGGGAGAACCTTGAGAGATCAGAGGGGGCAAGGCAGAGGGGAATCCAGTAGAAAGATATGGCATGTGGGGGGTTGGGAGAACATTGGGAGATCAGAGGGGGCAAGAGAGATGGGAAACCAGTAGAAAATGGCATGGGGGGGGGGGAAAGAACCTTGGGAGATCGGAGGGGAAAGACAGATGGAAACCCAGTAGAAAGCTGTCGCACACTGGGGAAACAAAGCTTGCGAGATAAGAGGGGGCAAGAGAGATGGGAATCCAATAGAAAATCGCACGCGGGGGGGGGGGGAGAACCTTGGGAGATCGGAGGGGCAAGACAGAGGGGAATCCAGTAGAAAGATATGGCACGCGGTGGGGGGGGGGATAACCTTGGGAGATCAGAGGGGGCAAGAGAGATGGGAATCCAGTACAAAATGGCATGGGGGGGGGGGGAGAACCTTGGGAGATGCTAGGAGGCAAGACAGAGGGGAATCCAATAGAAACATGCCTAAGCTGAGGAAAGAACCTTGGGAGATTGGAGGGGGCAAGACAGAGGGGAATCCAGTAGAAAGTTGCCACACGCTGAGAAAAGAACCTTGGGAGACCGGAGGGGGCAAGACAGAGGGGAATCCAGTAGAAAGCTATCGCACGCTTGGGAAAGAACCTTGGGAGATCTGAGGGGGCAAGAGAGATGGGAATCCAGTACAAAATGGCATGGGGGGGGAGGAGAACCTTGGGAGATGCTAGGAGGCAAGACAGAGGGGAATCCAATAGAAACATGCTTAAGCTGAGGAAAGAACCTTGGGAGATCGGAGGGGGCAAGACAGAGGGGAATCCAGTAGAAAGCTATCGCACGCTGGGGAAATAACCTTGGGAGATAAGAGGGGGCAAGAGAGATGGGAATCCAATAGAAACATGCCATAAGCTGAGGAAAGAACCTTGGGAGATTGGAGGGGGCAAGACAGAGGGGAATCTAGTAGAAAGTTGCCACACGCTGAGATAAGAACCTTGGGAGACCGGAGGGGGCAAGACAGAGGGGAATCCAGTAGAAAGCTATCACACTCTGGGGAAAGAACCTTGGGAGATCTGAGGGGGCAAAACAGAGGGGAATCCAATAGAAAGATATGGCTCACTGGGGAAATAACCTTGGGAGATAAGTGGGGGCAAGAGAGATGGGAATCCAATAGAAACATGCCATAAGCTAAGGAAAGAACCTTGGGAGATTGGAGGGGGCAAGACAGAGGGGACTCCAGTAGAAAGTTGCCATACGCTGAGAAAAGAACCTTGGGAGATCGGAGGGGCAAGACAGAAGGGAATCCAGTAGAAGGATATGGCACGCGGGGGGGGGGGGGGAGATAACCTTGGGAGATCAGAGGGGGCAAGAGAGATGGGAATCCAGTACAAAATGGTATAGGGGGTGGGGGAGAACCTTGGGAGATGCTAGGAGGCAAGACGGAGGGGAATCCAATAGAAACATGCCATAAGCTGAGGAAAGAACCTCGGGAGATCAGAGGGGGCAAGACAGAGGGGAATCCAGTAGAAAGATATGGCACGGGGGGGGGGGAGAACCTTGGGAGATCGGAGGGGGCAATACAGAGGGGAGTCCAGTAGAAAGTTATGGCTCACTGGGGAAAAAACCTTGGGAGATCGGAGGAGGCAAGACAGAGGGGAATCCAGTAGAAAGATGCCATATGCTGAGGAGAGAACCTTGGGAGATCGGAGGGGGCAAGACAGTGGGAAATCCAGTACAAAATGGCATAGGGGTTGGGAGAACCTTGGGAGATCAGAGGGGGCAAGACATAGGGGAATCCAGTAGAAAGATAGGGCACGCGGTGGGGGGGGATAACCTTGGGAGATCAGAGGGGGCAAGAGACATGGGAATCCAGTACAAAATGGCATCGGGGGGGGGGTGGAGAACCTTGGGAGATGCTAGGAGGCAAGACAGAGGGGAATCCAATAGAAACATGCCATAAGCTGAGGAAAGAACCTCGGGAGATCGGAGGGGGCAAGGCAGAGGGGAATACAGTAGAAAGATATGGCATGTGGGGGGTTGGGAGAACATTGGGAGATCAGAGGGGGCAAGAGAGATGGGAAACCAGTAGAAAATGGCATGGGGGGGGGAAAGAACCTTGGGAGATCGGAGGGGAAAGACAGATGGAAACCCAGTAGAAAGCTATCGCATGCTGGGGAAAGAACCTTGGGAGATGCAAGGAGGCAAGACAGAGGGGAATCCAGCAGAAAGATATGGCATGCGGGGGTGAGGGGGAGAAAGAACCTTGGGAGAGCGGAGGGGACAAGACAGACGGAAATAGAGTAGAAAATGGCAAGCAGTTAAGGGGGAAAGAACCTTGGGAGATCTGAAGGGGCAAGACAGAGGGAAATCCAGTAGAAAGCTATCGCACACTGGGGAAACAAAGCTTGGGAGATAAGAGGGGGCAAGAGAGATGGGAATCCAGTAGAAAATGGCATGGGGGGGGGGGAAATAAAGCTTGGCAGATAAGAGGGGACAAGACAGAGGGGAATCCAGTAGAAAATGGCACGGGGGGGGGGTAGAACCTTGGGAGATCGGAGGGGCAAGACAGAGGGGAATTCCAGTAGAAAGATATGGCACGCGGTGGGGGGGGGATAACCTTGGGAGATCAGAGGGGGCAAGAGAGATGGGAATCCAGTACAAAATGGCATAGGGGGTGGGGGAGAACCTTGGGAGATGCTAGGAGGCAAGACGGAGGGGAATCCAATAGAAACATGCCATAAGCTGAGGAAAGAACCTCGGGAGATCAGAGGGGGCAAGACAGAGGGGAATCCAGTAGAAAGATATGGCACAGGGGGGGGGGGGAAGAACCTTGGGAGATCGGAGGGGGCAATACAGAGGGGAGTCCAGTAGAAAGTTATGGCTCACTGGGGAAAAAACCTTGGGAGATCGGAGTAGGCAAGACAGAGGGAAATCCAGTAGAAAGTTATGGCAAACTGGGGAAATAACCTTGGGAGATGCGTGGAGGCAATACAGAGGGGAGTCCAGTAGAAAGTTATGGCTCACTGGGGAAATAACCTTGGGAGATCGGAGGGGGCAAGACAGAGGGAAATACAGTAGAAAATGGGAAGCAGTTGGGGGGGGAAAGAACCTTGGGTGATCTGAAGGGGCAAGACAGAGGGAAATCCAGTAGAAAGCTATCCCACACTGGGGAAACAAAGCTTGGGACATGCCAGGAGGCAAGACAGAGGGGAATTCAGTAGAAAGATGTGGCACGTGAGGGGTTGGGAGAACCTTGAGAGATCAGAGGGGGCAAGAGAGATGGGAATCCAGTACAAAATGGCATGTGGGGGGGGGAACCTTGGGAGATGCTAGGGGGCAAGAGAGATGGGAATCCAGTACAAAATGGCATAGGGGGGGGGGGGGAGAACCTTGGGAGATGCTTGGGGGCAAGATAGATGGGAATCCAGTACAAAATGCCATATGGGGGGGGGGAGAACCTTGGGAGATGCTAGGAGGCAAGACAGAGGGGAATCCAATAGAAACATGCCATAAGCTGAGGAAAGAACCTCGGGAGATCGGAGGGGGCAAGACAGAGGGGAATCCAGTAGAAAGATATGGCATGTGGGGGGTTGAGAGAACCTTGGGAGATCAGAGTGGGCAAGACGGAGGGAAATCCAGTAGAAAGCTATCGCACGCTGGGGAAACAAAGTTTGGGAGATAAGAGGGGGCAATACAGAGGGGAGTCCAGTGGAAAGTTAAGGCTCACTGGGGAAAGAACTTTGGGAGATCGGAGGAGGCAAGACAGAGGGGAATCCTGTAGAAAGATGCCATTTGCTGAGGAAAGAACCTTGGGAGATGGGGGGGGGGCAAGACAGAGGGAAATCCAGAAGAAAGCTATCCCACACTGGGGAAACAAAGCTTGGGACATGCCATGAGGCAAGACAGAGGGGACTCCAGTAGAAAGTTATGGCTCACTGGGCAAAGAACCTTGGGAGATAGGAGGGGGCAAGACAGAGGGGAATCCTGTAGAAAGTTATGGCACACTGGGGAAATAACCTTGGGAGATGCGAGGAGGCAAGACAGAGGGGAATCCTGTAGAAAGTTATGGCACACTGGGGAAATAACCTTGGGAGATGCGAGGAGGCAAGACAGAGAGGAATCCAGCAGAAAGATATGGCATGCGGGGGGGGGGGGGGGAGAGAACCTTGGGAGATCGGAGGGGGCAAGACAGAGGGGAATCCTGTAGAAAATGGCACGCGGGGGGGGGGGAAGAACCCTGGGAGATCGGAAAGGGGAAAACAGAAGGGAATCCAGTAGAAAGCTATTGCACACTTGGGAAATAACCTTGGGAGATGCGAGGAGGCAAGACAGAGGGGAATCCAGTAGAAAGATTTGGCATACAGTAGAAAATGGCAAACAGTTGGGGGGGAAAGAACCTTGGGTGATCTGAAGGGGCAAGACAGAGGGAAATCCAGTAGAAAGCTATCCCACACTGGGGAAACAAAGCTTGGGACATGCCAGGAGGCAAGACAGAGTGGAATTCAGTAGAAAGATGTGGCACGTGAGGGGTTGGGAGAACCTTGAGAGATCAGAGGGGGCAAGAGAGATGGGAATCCAGTACAAAATGGCATGGGGGGGGGGAACCTTGGGAGATGCTAGGGGGCAAGAGAGATGGGAATCCAGTACAAAATGGCATAGGGGGGGGGGGAGAACCTTGGGAGATGCTTGGGGGCAAGATAGATGGGAACCCAGTACAAAATGGCATGGGGGGGGGGGAGAGAGAACCTTGGGAGATGCTAGGAGGCAAGACAGAGGGGAATCCAATAGAAACATGCCATAAGCTGAGGAAAGAACCTCGGGAGATCGGAGGGGGCAAGTCAGAGGGGAATCCAGTAGAAAGATATGGCATGTGGGGGGTTGGGAGAACATTGGGAGATCAGAGGGGGCAAGAGAGATGGGAAAAGAGTGGAAAATGGCATGGGGGGGGGAAAGAACCTTGGGAGATCGGAGGGGCAAGATAGAGGGGAATCCAGTAGAAAGCTATCGCACGCTGGGGAAAGAACCTTGGGAGATCGGAGGGGGCAAGACAGAGGGAAATCCAGAAGAAAGCTATCCCACACTGGGGAAACAAAGCTTGGGACATGCCATGAGGCAAGACAGAGGGGACTCCAGTAGAAAGTTATGGCTCACTGGGCAAAGAACCTTGGGAGATCGGAGGAGGCAAGACAGAGGGGAATCCTGTAGAAAGATGCCATTTGCTGAGGAAAGAACCTTGGTAGATGGGGGGGGGGGGGCAAGATAGACGGGAATCCAGTAGAAAGCTATCGGACACTTGGGAAATAACCTTGGGAGATGCGAGGAGGCAAGACAGAGGGGAATCCAGTAGAAAGTTATCGCATGCTGGGGAAACAAAGCTTGGGAGATAAGAGGGGGCAAGAAAGAGGGGAATCCAGTGGAAAGATATGGCACGTGGTGGGGGGGGAAGAACCTTGGGAGATCGGAGGGGCAAGGCAGAGGGGAATCCAGTAGAAAGATATGGCACGGGGGGGGGGGGGAGAACTTTGGGAGATCGGAGGGGCAAGGCAGAGGGGAATCCAGTAGAAAGATGCCATATGCTGAGGAAAGAACCTTGGGAGATCGGAGGGGGCAAGACAGAGGGGAATCCAGTAGAAAGCTATCGGACACTTGGGAAATAACCTTGGGAGATGCGAGGAGGCAAGACAGAGGGGAATCCAGTAGAAAGATATGGCATGTGGGGGGTTGGGATAACATTGGGAGATCAGAGGGGGCAAGAGAGATGGGAAAAGAGTGGAAAATGGCATGGGGGGGGGGAAAGAACCTTGGGAGATCGGAGGGGGCAAGATAGAGGGGAATCCAGTAGAAAGCTATCGGACACTTGGGAAATAACCTTGGGAGATGCGAGGAGGCAAGACAGAGGGGAATCCAGTAGAAAGCTATCGGACACTTGGGAAATAACCTTGGGAGATGCGAGGAGGCAAGACAGAGGGGAATCCAGTAGAAAGTTATGGCACACTGGGGAAATAACCTTGGGAGATGCGAGGAGGCAAGACAGAGAGGAATCCAGCAGAAAGATATGGCATGCGGGTGGGGGGGGAGAAAGAACCTTGGGAGAGCGGAAGGGGCAAGAAAGAGGGGAATCCAGTAGAAAATGGCACGCGGGGGGGGGGGGGAAGAACCCTGGGAGATCGGAAAGGGCAAAACAGAGGGGAATCCAGTAGAAAGCTATCGCACACTTGGGAAATAACCTTGGGAGATGCGAGGAGGCAAGACAGAGGGGAATCCAGTAGAAAGTTATGGCACACTGGGGAAATAACCTTGGGAGATGCGAGGAGGCAAGACAGAGGGGAATCCAGTAGAAAGATTTGGCACGCGGGGGGGGGGGGGGAGAACCTTGGGAGATCGGAGGGGGCAAGACAGAGGGGAATCCTGTATAAAGTTATGGCATACAGTAGAAAATGGCAAGCAGTTGGGGTGGAAAGAACCTTGGGTGATCTGAAGGGGCAAGACAGAGGGAAATCCAGTAGAAAGCTATCCCACACTGGGGAAACAAAGCTTGGGACATGCCAGGAGGCAAGACAGAGTGGAATTCAGTAGAAAGATGTGGCACGTGAGGGGTTGGGAGAACCTTGAGAGATCAGAGGGGGCAAGAGAGATGGGAATCCAGTACAAAATGGCATGGGGGGGGGAACCTTGGGAGATGCTAGGGGGCAAGAGAGATGGGAATCCAGTACAAAATGGCATAGGGGGGGGAGAACCTTGGGAGATGCTTGGGGGCAAGATAGATGGGAATCCAGTACAAAATGGCATAGGGAGGGGGGGAGAACCTTGGGAGATGCTAGGAGGCAAGACAGAGGGGAATCCAATAGAAACATGCCATAAGCTGAGGAAAGAACCTCGGGAGATCGGAGGGGGCAAGGCAGAGGGGAATCCAGTAGAAAGATATGGCATGTGGGGGGTTGGGAGAACATTGGGAGATCAGAGGGGGCAAGAGAGATGGGAAAAGAGTGGAAAATGGCATGGGGGGGGGGGAAAGAACCTTGGGAGATCGGAGGGGCAAGATAGAGGGGAATCCAGTAGAAAATGGCACGCGGGGGGGGGGGGGGGAAGAACCCTGGGAGATCGGAAAGGGCAAAACAGAGGGGAATCCAGTAGAAAGCTATCGCACACTTGGGAAATAACCTTGGGAGATGCGAGGAGGCAAGACAGAGGGGAATCCAGTAGAAAGATGCCATATGCTGAGGAAAGAACCTTGGGAGATCGGAGGGGGCAAGACAGAGGGGAATCCAGTAGAAAGCTATCGGACACTTGGGAAATAACCTTGGGAGATGCGAGGAGGCAAGACAGAGGGGAATCCAGTAGAAAGTTATCGCACGCTGGGGAAACAAAGCTTGGGAGATAGGAAGGGGCAAGACAGAGGGGAATCCTGTAGAAAGTTATGGCACACTGGGGAAATAACCTTGGGAGATGCGAGGAGGCAAGACAGAGAGGAATCCAGCAGAAAGATATGGCATGGGGGGGGGGGGAGAAAGAACCTTGGGAGAGCGGAAGGGGCAAGAAAGAGGGGAATCCAGTAGAAAATGGCACGCGGGGGGGGGGGGGGAAGAACCCTGGGAGATCGGAAAGGGCAAAACAGAGGGGAATCCAGTAGAAAGCTATCGCACACTTGGGAAATAACCTTGGGAGATGCGAGGAGGCAAGACAGAGGGGAATCCTGTAGAAAGTTATGGCATACAGTAGAAAATGGCAAGCAGTTGGGGGGGAAAGAACCTTGGGTGATCTGAAGGGGCAAGACAAAGGGAAATCCAGTAGAAAGCTATCCCACACTGGGGAAACAAAGCTTGGGACATGCCAGGAGGCAAGACAGAGTGGAATTCAGTAGAAAGATGTGGCACGTGAGGGGTTGGGAGAACCTTGAGAGATCAGAGGGGGCAAGAGAGATGGGAATCCAGTACAAAATGGCATGGGGGGGGGAACCTTGGGAGATGCTAGGGGGCAAGAGAGATGGGAATCCAGTACAAAATGGCATGGGGGGGGGGAGAACCTTGGGAGATGCTTGGGGGCAAGATAGATGGGAATCCAGTACAAAATGGCATAGGGAGGGGGGAGAGAACCTTGGGAGATGCTAGGAGGCAAGACAGAGGGGAATCCAATAGAAACATGCCATAAGCTGAGGAAAGAACCTCGGGAGATCGGAGGGGGCAAGGCAGAGGGGAATCCAGTAGAAAGATATGGCATGTGGGGGGTTGGGATAACATTGGGAGATCAGAGGGGGCAAGAGAGATGGGAAAAGAGTGGAAAATGGCATGGGGGGGGGAAAGAACCTTGGGAGATCGGAGGGGCAAGATAGAGGGGAATCCAGTAGAAAGCTATCGCACGCTGGGGAAAGAACCTTGGGAGATCGGAGGGGGCAAGACAGAGGGAAATCCAGTAGAAAGCTATCCCACACTGGGGAAACAAAGTTTGGGAGATAAGAGGGGGCAATACAGAGGGTAGTCCAGTTGAAAGCTTACTGGGGAAAGAACGTTGGGAGATCGGAGGAAGCAAGACAGAGGGGAATCCTGTAGAAAGATGCCATTTGCTGAGGAAAGAACCTTGGGAGATGGGGGGGGGGGGGCAAGACAGAGGGAAATCCAGTAGAAAGCTATCCCACACTGGGGAAACAAAGCTTGGGACATGCCATGAGGCAAGACAGAGGGGACTCCAGTAGAAAGTTATGGCTCACTGGGCAAAGAACCTTGGGAGATCGGAGGAGGCAAGACAGAGGGGAATCCTGTAGAAAGATGCCATTTGCTGAGGAAAGAACCTTGGGAGATGGGGGGGGGGGTCAAAATAGACGGGAATCCAGTAGAAAGTTATCGCACACTGGGGAAACAAAGCTTGGGAGATAAGAGGGGGCAAGAAAGAGGGGAATCCAGTGGAAAGATATGGCACGTGGGGGGGGGGGAAGAACCTTGGGAGATCGGAGGGGCAAGGCAGAGGGGAATCCAGTAGAAAGATATGGCACGGGGGGGGGGGAGAACTTTGGGAGATCGGAGGGGCAAGGCAGAGGGGAATCCAGTAGAAAGATGCCACATGCTGAGGAAAGAACCTTGGGAGATCGGAGGGGGCAAGACAGAGGGGAATCCAGTAGAAAGCTATCGGACACTTGGGAAATAACCTTGTGAGATGCGAGGAGGCAAGACAGAGGGGAATCCAGTAGAAAGCTATCGGACACTTGGGAAATAACCTTGGGAGATGCGAGGAGGCAAGACAGAGGGGAATCCAGTAGAAAGTTATCTCACGCTGGGGAAACAAAGCTTGGGAGATAGGAGGGGGCAAGACAGAGGGGAATCCTGTAGAAAGTTATGGCACACTGGGGAAATAACCTTGGGAGATGCGAGGAGGCAAGACAGAGGGGAATCCAGTAGAAAGTTATGGCACACTGGGGAAATAACCTTGGGAGATGCGAGGAGGCAAGACAGAGAGGAATCCAGCAGAAAGATATGGCATGCGGGGGGGGGGGGGGGAGAAAGAACCTTGGGAGAGCGGAAGGGGCAAGAAAGAGGGGAATCCAGTAGAAAATGGCACGCGGGGGGGGGGGAGAACCCTGGGAGATCGGAAAGGGCAAAACAGAGGGGAATCCAGTAGAAAGCTATCGCACACTTGGGAAATAACCTTGGGAGATGCGAGGAGGCAAGACAGAGGGGAATCCAGGAGAAAGATTTGGCACGCGGGGGGGGGGGGGAGAACCTTGGGAGATCGGAGGGGGCAAGACAGAGGGGAATCCTGTAGAAAGTTATGGCATACAGTAGAAAATGGCAAGCAGTTGGGGGGGAAAGAACCTTGGGTGATCTGAAGGGGCAAGACAGAGGGAAATCCAGTAGAAAGCTATCCCACACTGGGGAAACAAAGCTTGGGACATGCCAGGAGGCAAGACAGAGTGGAATTCAGTAGAAAGATGTGGCACGTGAGGGGTTGGGAGAACCTTGAGAGATCAGAGGGGGCAAGACAGAGGGGAATCCAGTAGAAAGATAGGGCACGCGGTGGGGGGGATAACCTTGGGAGATAAGAGGGGGCAAGAGAGATGGGAATCCAGTAGAAAGATATGGCACGCGGGGGGGGGGGGGGAGAACCTTGGGAGATCTGAGGGGGCAAGACAGAGGGAAATCCTGCGAATGTCCGGTGGGCTTCTCATGGGGGCCGAATCATGAAAGAGGCAGAGGCTGCTTTCTCGGGATGAGAGCCCAGATCTGACTCCGTGGCTCTCTTTTATTGGTTTCAATAGGGTGGGTGGATACACATTCATAAACAAGAAAACTACGTAATGAAAAGATACAATTTCATGTATGGAAAACTTCACATGTACATATATCATTGATTAGACAGTCAGAGATATCACCGTGACAGTAAGGAATGGAATGTTTATCTATGAGCCCCTTTTTATGGGGGCCATAAATAAAAATGTTATCTTCAGAAATTCCTTAGTGCCCTTGTTTACCTCACACTCAGAAGTGTTAGACTTCATGGCACCAAATAAACAATTAATCCCACATAAATCATGAGCAACATCACCTCTGTTTTTGTTTGTTTTTTTAAGATGGTCAAAATTCCTCTAAAGCTATGACATCCCCAGTGGATCCCCCCTCCGGGAGAGCCCTTAGGGAGCCAATACACCTTTCCAAAGGAATGCTTTCTGATTTGGAGTCCTCATCAGCCTCAGAGGCAAATTCTAAAAGAGGTTTTTTACATTCGTTTTCAACAGTGTGCTTCAGTAAGAGGACATCATCTCCAATACTGTTTAGTCGCTGTTTCAAAAATGCCAAAAGTCTCCCCATGACGCATGGGCCAATTATACATGCAAGGAGTAATAAAATCAAAGGACCGGCTAGGGCCGAAAGGAGAGTAGTCAACCAGGGGGAGAGATTAAACATTCCTTGATACCATGTGTGAGATTGGGAGCGTTCTCTCTCTCTGTCTTTCAATCGGGTATTTAATTCTGCCATAGAGTCAAGCACGATGCCCGAACTGTCGGTATAAAAACAACATTCCTCTTTCAAAGCTACACACAGACCGCCCTGTTTTAAGAGTAGCAAATCCAAACCCCTTCTATTCTGTAAAACAACTTCAGATAGTGAAGTAAGAGAATTCTGGAGAGCAATCATAGATTGTTCTATGCGTTCGAGATCGGCATCAATTTCAACACTGAGCCTGCGGATGTTTTGGTCAGCCACAACCATTCCGGTGGCTCCTAGGCCCAGGAGAAGGGTCAGAGTCATAGTAGTAACCATTTCACGTTTTGTTCGTAAGAGGTATTGGGGTGTTTCCATACGAGAAAGGAACTCATTATTAGAAAAAACAGACATTTTAGGGAGAAGATATATCTGAATACAAAAAGCTTTTTGTGTATATAAAATGTCTCCACTGACACATGCAGTAGCGCCAGTGGAGCAGGCCCAAATAGAGCCATTGGAGGGGACAAAAAATTGACCTTTGTACCGTCGGGAGAGATCGGCGGTGGGAAGGAGGGTGTGCATAGTAGTCCATCCACCTGTGGGAAGCCCTAGTCTTGCACCAGGCAACCACAATTGGCAAAGGTGATAAGCATCAGAAGAAGCATTAATACAAAAGTGAGAAAAGTTAGAGGGTACATACCCAAGGCAACAACCTTGACCTTCAATTGAGGACACTGTTATAGAAGAATTAGACCACCGGCAAGTGGTATCTGAGGTACTATTGGCAAAAGGTAAGGCAGAACCTATGGCTTCATAAAAAGGGGGTTGGGAAGACATACACAACCAACACCTAGTATCATTGCGAGGAAAAGTACGGGCTGCCTCGAGGGCATCACGCGCAGAGGAAACCAAAGTCACCAATGGATTATTGTTTTTTGTCAAGGGCTGTAAAAAGGGCGAACTAAGTTGCAGGTTTGGGCCTACAGGTGGAGATGTTTCTAAAGACATGGTAAGACGAATTGTGAAGATATTACCTGGGTGACTGTTTTTGGAGTTATCATTTGACCTTCCCCCCCATTTTTTCCCTGCAAACCATTCAGTAATTGGAAGATTCCTGCCATATGATGTAAAGGTAACAGTCATGGGGTTAAGGCGAACACCGCAGCAGGCCCAATTGGTACAGGAATTCCAAGGCAAATTGTTATCAGGGCCTAGTACTGCTTTGATATAGTCCGAGGTATAGGGAGCCGTCCACCAAATCTTTCCGGTTGACACACATTGCCAGGACTTACAATACCAATCAGGGGTGGTTCCACATTTATCCAGGTGGGAGAGTTCTGTAAGATGTCCTGGGCAAATATACAGGCCTGGGCCAGTGTTCCAGACCTGTCGAGGGGAAGGGTCACATTTAGTCTTATGTTTAAATCCATGAGCACCGACCAGCATTTCAGCAAAGTCAAAGGAAAGCACAGGAAACCAAGGCCACAGAGTTCGATTAGAAATGGAATAAAGGATGTTTCCTTGAAAGTCCAAAATAGTCCAGGTATAGTTTACGGGACGGTGCTGATTCCGTTGTGCATCGGACAAGGAGCGCCGCAAACGGGGAGCTGCAGGAGCAAAAACATGGGAAGAGGGCAAGGAGCGAAATACGCCAGGGGAAAAATGGATAGCGGAAAGAAGGGAAACTTTCATGACAAAAGATCTTTTTTGCTTTAGGAAGAACAGGGAACACACATAAGTGCCATAGTCCTCAGAGGAAACGTTAAGAATTAACAAGGAAGTAGAACAAGGAGAAGATATTATATAAGTGTTGTTAGAGGGATGGATCGGATCTCCATCCCTTAGCCATGTCCACTGAGCTGGATGCAGCAAGGGATGGCGTTGTCTACAAATAAGCTCCGCACGACCCCCGGAAGGGGTTTGTACTCGACAATGTGGAACTCTAATGTAGGCACTCAAACGTTCAAAAAGTATACATTTAGGGAGTGAGACACGTAGATCAGGAGGAATAGGAGACGCAGAGGAAAAAAGGTTAGAGACAGAAGAGACAAGAGAGATCAAAGACAGAATCAACAAAAGGATCATGTTGCTTTTTTAATTGGTCGAGATGGCAAGGACGAACGCAGCGAGCTGGAACCCACAGAACTCGATCTTGTAATTGTACTGCTGCGTAGCCTTTTCCCCAAGTGATCAATTGAACAGGACCTCTCCAAGCTGGATCAGGAAGGTGCCTATAATAAACAAGAGGACGAGAAGAGGGGAGGGGAGGAGTGGAGAAATGTCTAGAGGCGGCAGTAGAGGCTGGGGATCCGGTTAAATTAAGAAAATTCAAAGAATACAAACAAACATTTAATACATTTTGTAACGCCGGGAGTGACGGGGGGCTTACGCCTTTGGACCCCAAATGTCTGTCCAGGGCTTGTTTGAGGGTCGAATTTGCCCTTTCCACAATAGCCTGTCCCTGGCTATTGAATGGAATGCCAAATTAGCCAAATTGGGGTACACCAAATTGTTAGGTACCCAAAATCCCTCTTTTTTTATTTGTTTGAGAAGACAGTCCTAAAAGGACCAATTAACACGTTCCACAATGGCTTAACCTGTGGAATTATAAAAAAAAGCCCAAAAATTAAAACAATGTTTCAAATAGTACAAGATTACAAAAAGGCCAATGCAAAATAGGCCAGGACATTATCAGTCTTTAAAAAGAAAAGTTTGCCCAAGGCAGTAA
>NC_138555.1:58045662-58108192 GCF_964273705.1 Natrix helvetica | reverse complement strand
TGCCTTGGGTATGTACCCTCTAACTTTTCTCACTTTTGTATTAATGCTTCTTCTGATGCTTATCACCTTTGCCAATTGTGGTTGCCTGGTGCAAGACTAGGGCTTCCCACAGGTGGATGGACTACTATGCACACCCTCCTTCCCACCGCCGATCTCTCCCGACGGTACAAAGGTCAATTTTTTGTCCCCTCCAATGGCTCTATTTGGGCCTGCTCCACTGGCGCTACTGCATGTGTCAGTGGAGACATTTTATATACACAAAAAGCTTTTTGTATTCAGATATATCTTCTCCCTAAAATGTCTGTTTTTTCTAATAATGAGTTCCTTTCTCGTATGGAAACACCCCAATACCTCTTACGAACAAAACGTGAAATGGTTACTACTATGACTCTGACCCTTCTCCTGGGCCTAGGAGCCACCTGTGCGGCAACAGGCATCGCAGGAATGGTTGTGGCTGACCAAAACATCCGCAGGCTCAGTGTTGAAATTGATGCCGATCTCGAACGCATAGAACAATCTATGATTGCTCTCCAGAATTCTCTTACTTCACTATCTGAAGTTGTTTTACAGAATAGAAGGGGTTTGGATTTGCTACTCTTAAAACAGGGCGGTCTGTGTGTAGCTTTGAAAGAGGAATGTTGTTTTTATACCGACAGTTCGGGCATCGTGCTTGACTCTATGGCAGAATTAAATACCCGATTGAAAGACAGAGAGAGAGAACGCTCCCAATCTCACACATGGTATCAAGGAATGTTTAATCTCTCCCCCTGGTTGACTACTCTCCTTTCGGCCCTAGCCGGTCCTTTGATTTTATTACTCCTTGCATGTATAATTGGCCCATGCGTCATGGGGAGACTTTTGGCATTTTTGAAACAGCGACTAAACAGTATTGGAGATGATGTCCTCTTACTGAAGCACACTGTTGAAAACGAATGTAAAAAACCTCTTTTAGAATTTGCCTCTGAGGCTGATGAGGACTCCAAATCAGAAAGCATTCCTTTGGAAAGGTGTATTGGCTCCCTAAGGGCTCTCCCGGAGGGGGGATCCACTGGGGATGTCATAGCTTTAGAGGAATTTTGACCATCTTAAAAAAACAAACAAAAACAGAGGTGATGTTGCAGATCTCATGATTTATGTGGGATTAATTGTTTATTTGGTGCCATGAAGTCTAACACTTCTGAGTGTGAGGTAAACAAGGGCACTAAGGAATTTCTCGAAGATAACATTTTTATTTATGGCCCCCATAAAAAGGGGCTCATAGATAAACATTCCATTCCTTACTGTCACAGTGATATCTCTGACTGTCTAATCAATGATATATGTACATGTGAAGTTTTCCATACATGAAATTGTATCTTTTCATTACGTAGTTTTCTTGTTTATGAATGTGTATCCACCCACCCTATTGAAACCAATAAAAGAGAGCCACGGAGTCAGATCTGGGCTCTCATCCCGAGAAAGCAGCCTCTGCCTCTTTCATGATTCGGCCCCCATGAGAAGCCCACCGGACATTCGCAGGATTTCCCTCTGTCTTGCCCCCTCAGATCTCCCAAGGTTCTCCCCCCCCCCCCCCGCGTGCCCTATCTTTCTACTGGATTCCCATCTCTCTTGCCCCCTCTGATCTCTCAAGGTTCTCCCAACCCCTCACTTGCCACATCTTTCTACTGAATTCCACTCTGTCTTGCCTCCTGGCATGTCCCAAGCTTTGTTTCCCCAGTGTGGGATAGCTTTCTACTGGATTTCCCTCTGTCTTGCCCCTTCAGATCACCCAAGGTTCTTTCCCCCCCAACTGCTTGCCATTTTCTACTGTATGCCATAACTTTCTACAGGATTCCCCTCTGTCTTGCCCCCTCCGATCTCCCAAGGTTCTCCCCCCCCCCCCCGCGTGCCAAATCTTTCTCCTGGATTCCCCTCTGTCTTGCCTCCTCGCATCTCCCAAGTTTATTTCCCAAGTGTGCGATAGCTTTCTACTGGATTCCCCTCTGTTTTGCCCTTTCCGATCTCCCAGGGTTCTCCCCCCCCCCCCGCGTGCCATTTTCTACTGGATTCCCCTCTTTCTTGCCCCTTCCGCTCTCCCAAGGTTCTTTCTCCCCCCCCCCCCCCGCATGCCATATCTTTCTGCTGGATTCCTCTCTGTCTTGCCTCCTCGCATCTCCCAAGGTTATTTCCCCAGTGTGCCATAACTTTCTACTGGATTCCCCTCTGTCTTGCCTCCTCGCATCTCCCAAGGTTATTTCCCCAGTGTGCCATAACTTTCTACAGGATTCCCCTCTGTCTTGCCCCCTCCTATCTCCCAAGCTTTGTTTCCCCAGCGTGAGATAACTTTCTACTGGATTCCCCTCTGTCTTGCCTCCTCGCATCTCCCAAGGTTATTTCCCAAGTGTCCGATAGCTTTCTACTGGATTCCCCTCTGTCTTGCCTCCTCGCATCTCACAAGGTTATTTCCCAAGTGTCCGATAGCTTTCTACTGGATTCCCCTCTGTCTTGCCCCCTCCGATCTCCCAAGGTTCTTTCCTCAGCATATGGCATCTTTCTACTGGATTCCCCTCTGCCTTGCCCCTCCGATCTCCCAAAGTTCTCCCCCCCCCCCGTGCCATATCTTTCTACTGGATTCCCCTCTGCCTTGCCCCTCCGATCTCCCAAGGTTCTTCCCCCCCCCCCACGTGCCATATCTTTCCACTGGATTCCCCTCTTTCTTGCCCCCTCTTATCTCCCAAGCTTTGTTTCCCCAGTGTGCGATAACTTTCTACTGGATTCCCGTCTATTTTGACCCCCCCCCCCATCTCCCAAGGTTCTTTCCTCAGCAAATGGCATCTTTCTACAGGATTCCCCTCTGTCTTGCCTCCTCCGATCTCCCAAGGTTCTTTGCCCAGTGAGCCAAAACTTTCTACTGGAGTCCCCTCTGTCTTGCCTCATGGCATGTCCCAAGCTTTGTTTCCCCAGTGTGGGATAGCTTTCTACTGGATTTCCCTCTGTCTTGCCCCCCCCCATCTCCCAAGGTTCTTTCCTCAGCAAATGGCATCTTTCTACAGGATTCCCCTCTGTCTTGCTTCCTCCGATCTCCCAACGTTCTTTCCCCAGTGAGCTTTCAACTGGACTACCCTCTGTATTGCCCCCTCTTATCTCCCAAACTTTGTTTCCCCAGTGTGGGATAGCTTTCTACTGGATTTCCCTCTGTCTTGCCCCCTCCGATCTCCCAAGGTTCTTTCCCCAGCGTGCGATAGCTTTCTACTGGATTCCCCTCTATCTTGCCCCTCCGATCTCCCAAGGTTCTTTCCCCCCCCATGCCATTTTCCACTCTTTTCCCATCTCTCTTGCCCCCTCTGATCTCCCAATGTTATCCCAACCCCCCACATGCCATATCTTTCTACTGGATTCCCCTCTGCCTTGCCCCCTCCGATCTCCCGAGGTTCTTTCCTCAGCTTATGGCGTGTTTCTATTGGATTCCCCTCTGTCTTGCCTCCTAGCATCTCCCAAGGTTCTCTCCCCCCTCCCTATGCCATTTTGTACTGGATTCCCATCTATCTTGCCCCCAAGCATCTCCCAAGGTTCTCCCCCCCCCATGCCATTTTGTACTGGATTCCCATCTCTCTTGCCCCCTAGCATCTCCCAAGGTTCCCCCACCCATGCCATTTTGTACTGGATTCCCATCTCTCTTGCCCCCTCTGATCTCTCAAGGTTCTCCCAACCCCTCACGTGCCACATCTTTCTACTGAATTCCACTCTGTCTTGCCTCCTGGCATGTCCCAAGCTTTGTTTCCCCAGTGTGGGATAGCTTTCTACTGGATTTCCCTTTGTCTTGCCCCTTCAGATCTCCCAGGGTTCTTCCCCCCCCCCGCGTGCCATTTTCTACTGGATTCCCCTCTTTCTTGCCCCTTCCGCTCTCCCAAGGTTCTTTCTCCCCCCCCCCATGCCATATCTTTCTGCTGGATTCCTCTCTGTCTTGCCTCCTCGCATCTCCCAAGGTTATTTCCCCAGTGTGCCATAACTTTCTACAGGATTCCCCTCTGTCTTGCCCCTTCCTATCTCCCAAGCTTTGTTTCCCCAGTGTGCGATAACTTTCTACTGGATTCCCCTCTGTCTTGCCTCCTCGCATCTCCCAAGGTTATTTCCCAAGTGTCCGATAGCTTTCTACAGGATTCCCCTCTGTCTTGCCCCCTCCTATCTCCCAAGCTTTGTTTCCCCAGCGTGAGATAACTTTCTACTGGATTCCCCTCTGTCTTGCCTCCTCGCATCTCCCAAGGTTATTTCCCAAGTGTCCGATAGCTTTCTACTGGATTCCCCTCTGTCTTGCCTCCTCGCATCTCACAAGGTTATTTCCCAAGTGTCCGATAGCTTTCTACTGGATTCCCCTCTGTCTTGCCCCCTCCGATCTCCCAAGGTTCTTTCCTCAGCATATGGCATCTTTCTACTGGATTCCCCTCTGCCTTGCCCCTCCGATCTCCCAAAGTTCTCCCCCCCCCCCGTGCCATATCTTTCTACTGGATTCCCCTCTGCCTTGCCCCTCCGATCTCCCAAGGTTCTTCCCCCCCCCCCCACGTGCCATATCTTTCCACTGGATTCCCCTCTTTCTTGCCCCCTCTTATCTCCCAAGCTTTGTTTCCCCAGTGTGCGATAACTTTCTACTGGATTCCCGTCTATTTTGACCCCCCCCCCCCATCTCCCAAGGTTCTTTCCTCAGCAAATGGCATCTTTCTACAGGATTCCCCTCTGTCTTGCCTCCTCCGATCTCCCAAGGTTCTTTGCCCAGTGAGCCAAAACTTTCTACTGGAGTCCCCTCTGTCTTGCCTCATGGCATGTCCCAAGCTTTGTTTCCCCAGTGTGGGATAGCTTTCTACTGGATTTCCCTCTGTCTTGCCCCCCCCCCCATCTCCCAAGGTTCTTTCCTCAGCAAATGGCATCTTTCTACAGGATTCCCCTCTGTCTTGCTTCCTCCGATCTCCCAACGTTCTTTCCCCAGTGAGCTTTCAACTGGACTACCCTCTGTATTGCCCCCTCTTATCTCCCAAACTTTGTTTCCCCAGTGTGGGATAGCTTTCTACTGGATTTCCCTCTGTCTTGCCCCCTCCGATCTCCCAAGGTTCTTTCCCCAGCGTGCGATAGCTTTCTACTGGATTCCCCTCTATCTTGCCCCTCCGATCTCCCAAGGTTCTTTCCCCCCCCATGCCATTTTCCACTCTTTTCCCATCTCTCTTGCCCCCTCTGATCTCCCAATGTTATCCCAACCCCCCACATGCCATATCTTTCTACTGGATTCCCCTCTGCCTTGCCCCCTCCGATCTCCCGAGGTTCTTTCCTCAGCTTATGGCGTGTTTCTATTGGATTCCCCTCTGTCTTGCCTCCTAGCATCTCCCAAGGTTCTCTCCCCCCTCCCTATGCCATTTTGTACTGGATTCCCATCTATCTTGCCCCCAAGCATCTCCCAAGGTTCTCCCCCCCCCCATGCCATTTTGTACTGGATTCCCATCTCTCTTGCCCCCTAGCATCTCCCAAGGTTCCCCCACCCATGCCATTTTGTACTGGATTCCCATCTCTCTTGCCCCCTCTGATCTCTCAAGGTTCTCCCAACCCCTCACGTGCCACATCTTTCTACTGAATTCCACTCTGTCTTGCCTCCTGGCATGTCCCAAGCTTTGTTTCCCCAGTGTGGGATAGCTTTCTACTGGATTTCCCTTTGTCTTGCCCCTTCAGATCTCCCAGGGTTCTTCCCCCCCCCCCCGCGTGCCATTTTCTACTGGATTCCCCTCTTTCTTGCCCCTTCCGCTCTCCCAAGGTTCTTTCTCCCCCCCCCCCCCCATGCCATATCTTTCTGCTGGATTCCTCTCTGTCTTGCCTCCTCGCATCTCCCAAGGTTATTTCCCCAGTGTGCCATAACTTTCTACAGGATTCCCCTCTGTCTTGCCCCTTCCTATCTCCCAAGCTTTGTTTCCCCAGTGTGCGATAACTTTCTACTGGATTCCCCTCTGTCTTGCCTCCTCGCATCTCCCAAGGTTATTTCCCAAGTGTCCGATAGCTTTCTACTGGATTCCCCTCTGTCTTGCCCCCTCCGATCTCCCAAGGTTCTTTCCTCAGCATATGGCATCTTTCTACTGGATTCCCCTCTGTCTTGCCTCCTCGCATCTCCCAAGGTTATTTCCCAAGTGTGCGATAGCTTTCTACTGGATTCCCCTCTGTTTTGCCCTTTCCGATCTCCCAAGGTTCTTTCCCCCCCCCCATGCCATTTTCCACTCTTTTCCCATCTCTCTTGCCCCCTCTGATCTCCCAATGTTCTCCCAACCCCCCACATGCCATATCTTTCTACTGGATTCCCCTCTGCCTTGCCCCCTCCGATCTCCCGAGGTTCTTTCCTCAGCTTATGGCATGTTTCTATTGGATTCCCCTCTGTCTTGCCTCCTAGCATCTCCCAAGGTTCTCCCCCCCCTCCCTATGCCATTTTGTACTGGATTCCCATCTGTCTTGCCCCCAAGCATCTCCCAAGGTTCTCCCCCCCCTATGCCATTTTGTACTGGATTCCCATCTCTCTTGCCCCCTAGCATCTCCCAAGGTTCCCCCCCCCATGCCATTTTGTACTGGATTCCCATCTCTCTTGCCCCCTCTGATCTCTCAAGGTTCTCCCAACCCCTCACGTGCCACATCTTTCTACTGAATTCCACTCTGTCTTGCCTCCTGGCATGTCCCAAGCTTTCTTTCCCCAGTGTGGGATAGCTTTCTACTGGATTCCCCTCTGTTTTGCCCTTTCCGATCTCCCAGGGTTCTTCCCCCCCCCCCCGCGTGCCATTTTCTACTGGATTCCCCTCTTTCTTGCCCCTTCCGCTCTCCCAAGGTTCTTTCTCCCCCCCCCCCCCCGCATGCCATATCTTTCTGCTGGATTCCTCTCTGTCTTGCCTCCTCGCATCTCCCAAGGTTATTTCCCCAGTGTGCCATAACTTTCTACTGGATTCCCCTCTGTCTTGCCTCCTCGCATCTCCCAAGGTTATTTCCCAAGTGTCCGATAGCTTTCTACTGGATTCCCCTCTGTCTTGCCTCCTCGCATCTCCCAAGGTTATTTCCCAAGTGTCCGATAGCTTTCTACTGGATTCCCCTCTGTCTTGCCCCCTCCGATCTCCCAAGGTTCTTTCCTCAGCATATGGCATCTTTCTACTGGATTCCCCTCTGCCTTGCCCCTCCGATCTCCCAAAGTTCTCCCCCCCCCCCGTGCCATATCTTTCTACTGGATTCCCCTCTGCCTTGCCCCTCCGATCTCCCAAGGTTCTTCCCCCCCCACCACGTGCCATATCTTTCCACTGGATTCCCCTCTTTCTACTGGATTCCCGTCTATCTTGCCCCCCCCCATCTCCCAAGGTTCTTTCCTCAGCAAATGGCATCTTTCTACAGGATTCCCCTCTGTCTTGCCTCCTCCGATCTCCCAAGGTTCTTTGCCCAGTGAGCCATAACTTTCTACTGGAGTCCCCTCTGTCTTGCCTCATGGCATGTCCCAAGCTTTGTTTCCCCAGTGTGGGATAGCTTTCTTCTGGATTTCCCTCTGTCTTGCCCCCTCCGATCTCCCAAGGTTCTTTCCCCAGCGTGCGATAGCTTTCTACTGGATTCCCCTCTATCTTGCCCCTACGATCTCCCAAGGTTCTTTCCCCCCCCCCATGCCATTTTCCACTCTTTTCCCATCTCTCTTGCCCCCTCTGATCTCCCAATGTTCTCCCAACCCCCCACATGCCATATCTTTCTACTGGATTCCCCTCTGACTTGCCCCCTCCGATCTCCCGAGGTTCTTTCCTCAGCTTATGGCATGTTTCTATTGGATTCCCCTCTGTCTTGCCTCCTAGCATCTCCCAAGGTTCTCCCCCCCCCCCATGCCATTTTGTACTGGATTCCCATGTCTCTTGCCCTCTCTGATCTCCCAAGGTTATCCCCCCCCACCGCGTGCCCTATCTTTCTACTGGATTCCCCTATGTCTTGCCCCCTCTGATCTCCCAAGGTTCTCCCAACCCCTATGCCATTTTGTACTGGATTCCCCTCTGTCTTGCCTCCTCCGATCTCCCAAGGTTTTTTCCCCAGTGAGCCATAACTTTCTACTGGACTCCCCTCTGTATTGCCCCCTCCGATCTCCCAAGGTTCTCCCCCCCCCGTGCCATATCTTTCTACTGGATTCCCCTCTGTCTTGCCCCCTCTGATCTCCCGAGGTTCTTTCCTCAGCTTATGGCATGTTTCTATTGGATTCCCCTCCGTCTTGCCTCCTAGCATCTCCCAAGGTTCTCCCCCACCCCCTATACCATTTTGTACTGGATTCCCATCTCTCTTGCCCCCTCTGATCTCCCAAGGTTATCCCCCCCCCCCGCGTGCCATATCCTTCTACTGGATTCCCTTCTGTCTTGCCCCTCCGATCTCCCAAGGTTCTTTTCTCAGCGTATGGCAACTTTCTACTGGAGTCCCCTCTGTCTTGCCCCCTCCAATCTCCCAAGGTTCTTTCCTTAGCTTATGGCATGTTTCTATTGGATTCCCATCTATCTTGCCCCCACTTATCTCCCAAGGTTATTTCCCCAGTGAGCCATATCTTTCTATTGGATTCCCCTCTGTTTTGCCCCCTCAGATCTCCCAAGGTTCTTTCCCCAGCGTGTGATAGCTTTCTACTGGATTCCCCTCTGTCTTGCCCCCTCCGGTCTCCCAAGGTTGTTATCTCAGCGTGTGGCAACTTTCTACTAGATTCCCCTCTGTCTTGCCCCCTCCAATCTCCCAAGGTTCTTTCCTCAGCTTATGGCATGTTTCTATTGGATTCCCATCTCTCTTGTCCCCTCTTATCTCCCAAGGTTATTTCCCCAGCGTGCGATAGCTTTCTACTGGATTCCCCTCTGTCTTGCCCCCTCCGATCTCCCAAGGTTCTTTCCTCAGCTTAGGCATGTTTCTATTGGATTCCCCTCTGTCTTGCCTCCTAGCATCTCCCAAGGTTCTCCTCCCCCCCATGCCATTTTGTACTGGATTCCCATCTCTCTTGCCCCCTCAGATCTCCCAAGGTTCTTTCCCAAGCGTGCGATAGCTTTCTACTGGATTCCCCTCTGTCTTGCCCCCTCCGGTCTCCCAAGGTTCTTTTCTCAGCGTGTGGCAACTTTCTACTGGATTCCCCTCTGTCTTGCCCCCTCCAATCTCCCAAGGTTCTTTCCTCAGCTTATGGCATGTTTCTATTGGATTCCCCTCTGTCTTGCCCCCTCCGATCTCCCAAGGTTCTTTCCTCAGCTTAGGCATGTTTCTATTGGATTCCCCTCTGTCTTGCCTCCTAGCATCTCCCAAGGTTCTCCCCCCCCCCATGCCATTTTGTACTGGATTCCCATCTCTCTTGCCCCCTCTGATCTCCCAAGGTTATCCCCCCCCCACCGCGTGCCATATCTTTCTACTGGATTCCCCTCTGTCTTGCCCCTCCGATCTCCCAAGGTTCTCCCCCCCCCCCCCGCGTGCGATTTTCTATTGGATTCCCATCTCTCTTGCCCCCTCTTATCTCGCAAGCTTTGTTTCCCCAGTGTGCGATAGCTTTCTACTGGGTTTCCATCTGTCTTTCCCCTCCGATCTCCCAAGGTTCTTTCCCCCCCCACCATGCCATTTTCTACTGGTTTCCCATCTCTCTTGCCCCCTCTGATCTCCCAATGTTCTCCCAACCCCCCACATGCCATATCTTTCTACTGGATTCCCCTCTGCCTTGCCCCCTCTGATCTCTCAAGGTTCTCCCAACCCCTCATGTGCTATATCTTTCTACTGAATTCCCCTCTGTCTTGCCTCCTGGCATGTCCCAAGCTTTGTTTCCCCAGTGTGGGATAGCTTTCTACTGGATTTCTCTCTGTCTTGCCCCTTCAGATCACCCAAGGTTCTTTCCCCCCCAACTGCTTGCCATTTTCTACTGTATTTCCCTCTGTCTTGCCCCCTCCGATCTCCCAAGGTTCTCCCCCCCCCCCGCGTGCCATATCTTTCTACTGGATTCCCTCTGTCTTGCCTCCTCGCATCTCCCAAGGTTATTTCCCAAGTGTGCGATAGCTTTCTACTGGATTCCCCTCTGTCTTGCCCCTCCGATCTCCCAAGGTTCTCCCCCCCCCCCCCCGTGCCATTTTCTACTGGATTCCCCTCTGTCTTGCCTCCTGGCATGTCCCAAGCTTTGTTTCCCCAGTGTGCGATAGCTTTCTACTGGATTTCCCTCTGTCTTGCCCACTCTGATCTCCCAAGGTTCTCTCAACCCCCCACATGACATATCTTTCTACTGGATTCCCCTCTGTCTTGCCCCTCCGATCTCCCAAGGTTCTCCCCCCCCCCCCCCGCGTGCGATTTTCTATTGGATTCCCATCTCTCTTGCCCCCTCTTATCTCGCAAGCTTTGTTTCCCCAGTGTGCGATAGCTTTCTACTGGGTTTCCATCTGTCTTTCCCCTCCGATCTCCCAAGGTTCTTTCCCCCCCCCCATGCCATTTTCTACTGGTTTCCCATCTCTCTTGCCCCCTCTGATCTCCCAATGTTCTCCCAACCCCCCACATGCCATATCTTTCTACTGGATTCCCCTCTGCCTTGCCCCCTCTGATCTCTCAAGGTTCTCCCAACCCCTCATGTGCTATATCTTTCTACTGAATTCCCCTCTGTCTTGCCTCCTGGCATGTCCCAAGCTTTGTTTCCCCAGTGTGGGATAGCTTTCTACTGGATTTCTCTCTGTCTTGCCCCTTCAGATCACCCAAGGTTCTTTCCCCCCCAACTGCTTGCCATTTTCTACTGTATTTCCCTCTGTCTTGCCCCCTCCGATCTCCCAAGGTTCTCCCCCCCCCCCCCCCGCGTGCCATATCTTTCTACAGGATTCCCCTCTGTCTTGCCCCCTCCTATCTCCCAAGGTTCTTTGCCCAGTGAGCCATAACTTTCTACTGGAGTCCCCTCTGTCTTGCCTCATGGCATGTCCCAAGCTTTGTTTCCCCAGTGTGGGATAGCTTTCTTCTGGATTTCCCTCTGTCTTGCCCCCCCCCCCATCTCCCAAGGTTCTTTCCTCAGCAAATGGCATCTTTCTACAGGATTCCCCTCTGTCTTGCCTCCTCCGATCTCCCAACGTTCTTTCCCCAGTGAGCCGTGAGCCGTAACTTTCCACTGGACTCCCCTCTGTATTGCCCCCTCTTATCTCCCAAACTTTGTTTCCCCAGCGTGCGATAGCTTTCTACTGGATTTCCCTCCGTCTTGCCCACTCTGATCTCCCATGGTTCTCTCAACCCCCCACATGCCATATCTTTCTACTGGATTCCCCTCTGTCTTGCCCCCTCCGATCTCCCGAGGTTCTTTCCTCAGCTTATGGCATGTTTCTATTGGATTCCCCTCTGTCTTGCCTCCTAGCATCTACCAAGGTTCTCCCCCCCCCTATGCCATTTTGTACTGGATTCCCATCTATCTTGCCCCCAAGCATCTCCCAAGGTTCTCCCCCCCCATGCCATTTTGTACTGGATTCCCATCTCTTTTGCCCCCTAGCATCTCCCAAGGTTCCCCCCCCCCCACATGCCATTTTGTACTGGATTCCCATCTCTCTTGCCCCCTCTGATCTCTCAAGGTTCTCCCAACCCCTCACGTGCCACATCTTTCTACTGAATTCCCCTCTGTCTTGCCTCCTGGCATGTCCCAAGCTTTGTTTCCCCAGTGTGGGATAGCTTTCTACTGGATTTCCCTCTGTCTTGCCCCTTCAGATCACCCAAGGTTCTTTCCCCCCCCAACTGCTTCCCATTTTCTACTGTATTTCCCTCTGTCTTGCCCCCTCCGATCTCCCAAGGTTATTTCCCCAGTGAGCCATAACTTTCTACTGGACTCCCCTCTGTATTGCCTCCTCGCATCTCCCAAGGTTATTTCCCCAGTTTGCCATAACTTTCTACTGGATTTCCCTCTGTCTTGCCTACTCCGATCTCCCAAGGTTTTTTCCCCAGTGAGCCATAACTTTCTACTGGACTCCCCTCTTTATTGCCCCCTCCGATCTCCCAAGGTTCTCCCCCCCCCCCCCTGTGCCATATCTTTCTACTGGATTCCCCTCTGTCTTGCCCCCTCTGATCTCCCGAGGTTCTTTCCTCAGCTTATGGCATGTTTCTATTGGATTCCCCTCCGTCTTGCCTCCTAGCATCTCCCAAGGTTCTCCCCCACCCCCTATACCATTTTGTACTGGATTCCCATCTCTCTTGCCCCCTCTGATCTCCCAAGGTTATCCCCCCCCCCGCGTGCCATATCCTTCTACTGGATTCCCTTCTGTCTTGCCCCTCCGATCTCCCAAGGTTCTTTTCTCAGCGTATGGCAACTTTCTACTGGAGTCCCCTCTGTCTTGCCCCCTCCAATCTCCCAAGGTTCTTTCCTTAGCTTATGGCATGTTTCTATTGGATTCCCATCTATCTTACCCCCACTTATCTCCCAAGGTTATTTCCCCAGTGAGCCATATCTTTCTATTGGATTCCCCTCTGTTTTGCCCCCTCAGATCTCCCAAGGTTCTTTCCCCAGCGTGTGATAGCTTTCTACTGGATTCCCCTCTGTCTTGCCCCCTCCGGTCTCCCAAGGTTGTTATCTCAGCGTGTGGCAACTTTCTACTAGATTCCCCTCTGTCTTGCCCCCTCCAATCTCCCAAGGTTCTTTCCTCAGCTTATGGCATGTTTCTATTGGATTCCCATCTCTCTTGCCCCCTCTTATCTCCCAAGGTTATTTCCCCAGCGTGCGATAGCTTTCTACTGGATTCCCCTCTGTCTTGCCCCCTCCGATCTCCCAAGGTTCTTTCCTCAGCTTAGGCATGTTTCTATTGGATTCCCCTCTGTCTTGCCTCCTAGCATCTCCCAAGGTTCTCCTCCCCCCCATGCCATTTTGTACTGGATTCCCATCTCTCTTGCCCCCTCAGATCTCCCAAGGTTCTTTCCCAAGCGTGCGATAGCTTTCTACTGGATTCCCCTCTGTCTTGCCCCCTCCGGTCTCCCAAGGTTCTTTTCTCAGCGTGTGGCAACTTTCTACTGGATTCCCCTCTGTCTTGCCCCCTCCAATCTCCCAAGGTTCTTTCCTCAGCTTATGGCATGTTTCTATTGGATTCCCCTCTGTCTTGCCCCCTCCGATCTCCCAAGGTTCTTTCCTCAGCTTAGGCATGTTTCTATTGGATTCCCCTCTGTCTTGCCTCCTAGCATCTCCCAAGGTTCTCCCCCCCCCCCCATGCCATTTTGTACTGGATTCCCATCTCTCTTGCCCCCTCTGATCTCCCAAGGTTATCCCCCCCCCACCGCGTGCCATATCTTTCTACTGGATTCCCCTCTGTCTTGCCCCTCCGATCTCCCAAGGTTCTCCCCCCCCCCGCGTGCGATTTTCTATTGGATTCCCATCTCTCTTGCCCCCTCTTATCTCGCAAGCTTTGTTTCCCCAGTGTGCGATAGCTTTCTACTGGGTTTCCATCTGTCTTTCACCTCCGATCTCCCAAGGTTCTTTCCCCCCCCCCATGCCATTTTCTACTGGTTTCCCATCTCTCTTGCCCCCTCTGATCTCCCAATGTTCTCCCAACCCCCCACATGCCATATCTTTCTACTGGATTCCCCTCTGCCTTGCCCCCTCTGATCTCTCAAGGTTCTCCCAACCCCTCATGTGCTATATCTTTCTACTGAATTCCCCTCTGTCTTGCCTCCTGGCATGTCCCAAGCTTTGTTTCCCCAGTGTGGGATAGCTTTCTACTGGATTTCTCTCTGTCTTGCCCCTTCAGATCACCCAAGGTTCTTTCCCCCCCAACTGCTTGCCATTTTCTACTGTATTTCCCTCTGTCTTGCCCCCTCCGATCTCCCAAGGTTCTCCCCCCCCCCCCCCCCGCGTGCCATATCTTTCTACTGGATTCCCTCTGTCTTGCCTCCTCGCATCTCCCAAGGTTATTTCCCAAGTGTGCGATAGCTTTCTACTGGATTCCCCTCTGTCTTGCCCCTCCGATCTCCCAAGGTTCTCCTCCCCCCCCCCCCGTGCCATTTTCTACTGGATTCCCCTCTGTCTTGCCTCCTGGCATGTCCCAAGCTTTGTTTCCCCAGTGTGCCATAGCTTTCTACTGGATTTCCCTCTGTCTTGCCCACTCTGATCTCCCAAGGTTCTCTCAACCCCCCACATGACATATCTTTCTACTGGATTCCCCTCTGTCTTGCCCCTCCAATCTCCCAAATTTCTCCCCCCCCCCAATGCCATTTTCTACTGGATTCCCATCTCTCTTGCCACCTCTTATCTCCCAAGCTTTGTTTCCCCAGTGTGCGATAGCTTTCTACTGGATTCCCATCTGCCTTGCCTCCTCTGATCTCTCAAGGTTCTCCCAACCCTCCACATGCCATATCTTTCTACTGAATTCCCCTCTGTCTTGCCTCCTGACACGTCCCAAGCTTTGTTTCCCCAGTGTGCGATAGCTTTCTACTGGATTTCCCTCTGTCTTGCCCACTCTGATCTCCCAAGGTTCTCTCAACCCCCCACATGACATATCTTTCTACTGGATTCCCCTCTGTCTTGCCCCCTCCGATCTCCCGAGGTTCTTTCCTCAGCTTATGGCATGTTTCTATTGGATTCCCCTCTGTCTTGCCTCCAAGCATCTCCCAAGGTTCTCCCCCCCCCTATGCCATTTTGTACTGGATTCCCATCTCTCTTGCCCCCTCTGATCTCCCAAGGTTATCCCCCCCCCACCGCGTGCCATATCTTTCTACTGGAATTCCCCTCTGTCTTGCCCCTCCGATCTCCCAAGGTTCTACCCCCCCCCCGTGCCATTTTCTACTGGATTCCCCTCTGTCTTGTCCCCTCTTATCTGCCAAGCTTTATTTCCCCCCCCCCCATGCCATTTTCTACTGGATTCCCATCTCTCTTGCCCCCTCTTATCTCCCAAGCTTTGTTTCCCCAGTGTGCGATAGCTTTCTACTGGATTTCCCTCTGTCTTGCCCCTTCAGATCTCCCAAGGTTCTTTCCCCCTTAACTGCTTGCCATTTTCTACTCTATTTCCGTCTGTCTTGCCCCCTCCGCTCTCGCAAGGTTCTTTCTCCCCCTCACCCCCGCATGCCATATCTTTCTGCTGGATTCCCCTCTGTCTTGCCTCCTTGCATCTCCCAAGGTTCTTTCCCCAGCGTGCGATAGCTTTCTACTGGATTCCCTTCTGTCTTGCCCCTCAGATCTCCCAAGGTTCTTTCCCCCCCCCATGCCATTTTCTACTGGTTTCCCATCTCTCTTGCCCCCTCTGATCTCCCAATGTTCTCCCAACCCCCCACATGCCATATCTTTCTACTGGATTCCCCTCTGTCTTGCCCCGTCCGATCTCCCGAGGTTCTTTCCTCAGCTTATGGCATGTTTCTATTGGATTCCCCTCTGTCTTGCCTCCTAGCATCTCCCAAGGTTCTCCCCCCCCCCCATGCCATTTTGTACTGGATTCCCATGTCTCTTGCCCCCTCTGATCTCCCAAGTTTATCCCCCCCCCCATGCCATATTGAACTGGATTCCCATCTCTTTTGCCCCCTCCGATCTCCCAAGGTTATCCCCCCCCCCCCGCGTGCCATATCTTTCTACTGGATTCCCCTCTGTCTTGCCCCCTCTTATCTGCCAAGCTTTATTTCCCCAGTGTGCCATAGCTTTCTACTGGATTCCCGTCTGTCTTGACTCCTCTGATCTCTCAAGGTTCTCCTAACCACCCCGCGTGCCATATCTTTCTACTGAATTCCCCTCTGTCTTGCCTCCTGGCATATCCCAAGCTTTGTTTCCCCAGTGTGGGATAGCTTTCTACTGGATTTCCCTCTGTCTTGCCCCCTCCGATCTCCCAAGGTTCTTTCCTTAGCAAATGGCATCTTTCTATTGGATTCCCCTCTGTCTTGCCTCCTAGCATCTCCCAAGGTTCTTTCTTGCCCCTTCCGCTCTCCCAAGGTTCTTTCTCCCCCCCCCCCCCCCGCGCATGCCATATCTTACTGCTGGATTCCTCTCTGTCTTGCCTCCTCGCATCTCCCAAGGTTATTTCCCCAGTGTGCCATAACTTTCTACTGGATTCCCCTCTGTCTTGCCTCCTCGCATCTCCCAAGGTTATTTCCCCAGGGTGCCATAACTTTCTACAGGATTCCCCTCTTTCTTGCCCCTTCCGCTCTCCCAAGGTTCTTTCCCCCCCCCCATGCCATTTTCTACTGGTTTCCCATCTCTCTTGCCCCCTCTGATCTCCCAATGTTCTCCCAACCCCCCACATGCCATATCTTTCTACTGGATTCCCCTCCGTCTTGCCCCCTCCGATCTCCCGAGGTTTTTTCCTCAGCTTATGGCATGTTTCTATTGGATTCCCCTCTGTCTTGCCTCCTAGCATCTCCCAAGGTTCTCCCCCCCCCCCCCAATGCCATTTTGTACTGGATTCCCATGTCTCTTGCCCCCTCTGATCTCCCAAGGTTATCCCCCCCCCACCGCGTGCCCTATCTTTCTACTGGATTCCCCTATGTCTTGCCCCCTCTGATCTCCCAAGGTTCTCCCAACCCCTCACGTGCCATATCTTTCTACTGAATTCCCCTCTGTCTTGCCTCCTGGCATGTCCCAAGCTTTGTTTCCCCAGTGTGGGATAGCTTTCTACTGGATTTCCCTCTGTCTTGCCCCTTCAGATCACCCAAGGTTCTTTCCACCCCAACTGCTTGCCATTTTCTACAGTATTTCCCTCTGTCTTGCCCCCTCCGATCTCCCAAGGTTCTTCCCCCCCCCCCCCCCGCGTGCCATATCTTTCTACTGGATTCCCCTCTGTCTTGCCTCCTCCGATCTCCCAAGGTTATTTCCCAAGTGTGCGATAGCTTTCTACTGGATTCCCCTCTGTTTTGCCCCCTCCGATCTCCCATGGTTCTTCCCGCCCCCCCCCCCCCCGCGTGCCATTTTCTACTGGATTCCCCTCTTTCTTGCCCCTTCCGCTCTCCCAAGGTTCTTTCTCCCCCCCCCCCCCCCCGCATGCCATATCTTACTGCTGGATTCCTCTCTGTCTTGCCTCCTCGCATCTCCCAAGGTTATTTCCCCAGTGTGCCATAACTTTCTACTGGATTCCCCTCTGTCTTGCCTCCTCCGATCTCCCAAGGTTATTTCCCAAGTGTGGGATAGCTTTCTACAGGATTCCCCTCTTTCTTGCCCTTTCCGCTCTCCCAAGGTTCTTCCCCCATGCCATTTTCTACTGGATTCCCATCTCTCTTGCCCCCTCTTATCTCCCAAGCTTTGTTTCCCCAGTGTGCGATAGCTTTCTACTGGATTTCCCTCTGTCTTGCCCCTTCAGATCTCCCAAGGTACTCCCAACCGCCCACATGCCATATCTTTCTACTGGATTCCCCTCTGTCTTGCCCCCTCTGATCTCCCGAGGTTCTTTCCTCAGCTTATGGCATGTTTCTATTGGATTCCCCTCCATCTTGCCTCCTAGCATCTCCCAAGGTTCTCCCCCCCCCCTATGCCATTTTGTACTGCATTCCCATCTATCTTGCCCCCTAGCATCTCCCAAGGTTATCCCCCCTCCCTACGCCATTTTGTACTGGATTCCCATCTCTCTTGCCCCCTCTGATCTCCCAAGGTTCTCCCAACCCCTCACGTGCCATATCTTTCTACTGAATTCCCCTCTGTCTTGCCTCCTGGCATGTCCCAAGCTTTGTTTCCCCAGTGTGGGATAGCTTTCTACTGGATTTCCCTCTGTCTTGCCCCTTCAGATCACCCAAGGTTCTTTCCCCCCCAACTGCTTGCCATTTTCTACAGTATTTCCCTCTGTCTTGCCCCCTCTGATCTCCCAAGGTTCTTCCCCCCCCCCCCCGCGTGCCATATCTTTCTACTGGATTCCCCTCTGTCTTGCCTCCTCCGATCTCCCAATGTTATTTCCCAAGTGTGCGATAGCTTTCTACTGGATTCCCCTCTGTTTTGCCCCCTCCGATCTCCCATGGTTCTTCCCGCCCCCCCCCCCCCGCGTGCCATTTTCTACTGGATTCCCCTCTTTCTTGCCCCTTCCGCTCTCCCAAGGTTCTTTCTCTCCCCCCCCCCCCCCGCATGCCATATCTTACTGCTGGATTCCTCTCTGTCTTGCCTCCTCGCATCTCCCAAGGTTATTTCCCCAGTGTGCCATAACTTTCTACTGGATTCCCCTCTGTCTTGCCTCCTCCGATCTCCCAAGGTTATTTCCCAAGTGTGGGATAGCTTTCTACAGGATTCCCCTCTTTCTTGCCCTTTCCGCTCTCCCAAGGTTCTTCCCCCCCCCCATGCCATTTTCTACTGGATTCCCATCTCTCTTGCCCCCTCTTATCTCCCAAGCTTTGTTTCCCCAGTGTGCGATAGCTTTCTACTGGATTTCCCTCTGTCTTGCCCCTTCAGATCTCCCAAGGTACTCCCAACCGCCCACATGCCATATCTTTCTACTGGATTCCCCTCTGTCTTGCCCCCTCTGATCTCCCGAGGTTCTTTCCTCAGCTTATGGCATGTTTCTATTGGATTCCCCTCCATCTTGCCTCCTAGCATCTCCCAAGGTTCTCCCCCCCCCCCTATGCCATTTTGTACTGCATTCCCATCTATCTTGCCCCCTAGCATCTCCCAAGGTTATCCCCCCCCCCCTACGCCATTTTGTACTGGATTCCCATCTCTCTTGCCCCCTCTGATCTCCCAAGGTTATCCCCTCCCACCGCGTGCCATATCTTTCTACTGGATTCCCCTCTGTCTTGCCCCTCCGATCTCCCAAGGTTCTCCCCCCCCCCCCCGTGCCATTTTCTACTGGATTCCCCTCTGTCTTGCCTCCTGGCATGTCCCAAGCTTTGTTTCCCCAGTGTGGGATAGCTTTCTACTGGATTCCCCTCTGTCTTGCCCCTCCAATCTCCCAAGTTTCTTCCCCCCCCCCCATGCCATTTTCTACTGGATTCCCATCTCTCTTGCCCCCTCTTATCTCCCAAGCTTTGTTTCCCCTGTGTGCGATAGCTTTCTACTGGATTCCCATCTGTCTTGCCTCCTCTGATCTCTCAAGGTTCTCCCAACCCTCCACGTGCCATATCTTTCTACTGAATTCCCCTCTGTCTTGCCTCCTGACATGTCCCAAGCTTTGTTTCCCCAGTGTGCGATAGCTTTCTACTGGATTTCCCTCTGTGTTGCCCACTCTGATCTCCCAAGGTTCTCTCAACCCCCCACATGCCATATCTTTCTACTGGATTCCCGTCTGTCTTGCCCCCTCCGATCTCCCGAGGTTCTTTCCCAAGCTTATGGCGTGTTTCTATTGGATTCCCATCTCTCTTGCCCCCTCTTATCTCCCAAGGTTATTTCCCCAGCGTGCGATAGCTTTCTACTGGATTCCCCTCTGTCTTGCCCCCTCCGATCTCCCAAGGTTCTTTCCTCAGCTTAGGCATGTTTCTATTGGATTCCCCTCTGTCTTGCCTCCAAGCATCTCCCAAGGTTCTCCCCCCCCCCATGCCATTTTGTACTGGATTCACATCTCTCTTGCCCCCTCTGATCTCCCAAGGTTATCCCCCCCCCCCACCGCGTGCCATATCTTTCTACTGGAATTCCCCTCTGTCTTGCCCCTCCTATCTCCCAAAGTTCTACCCCCCCCCCGTGCCATTTTCTACTGGATTACCCTCTGTCTTGCCTCCTCCGAAATCCCAAGGTTCTTTCCCCAGTGTGCCATAACTTTCTACTGGATTCCACTGTCTTGCCCCCTCCGATCTCCCAAGGTTCTTCCCCCCCCCCCGCGAGCGATTTTCTATTGGATTCCCATCTCTCTTGCCCCCTCTTATCTGCCAAGCTTTATTTCCCCAGTGCGCGATAGCTTTCTACTGGATTTCCCTCTGTCTTGCCCCCTCCGATCTCCCAAGGTTCTTCCCCCCCCCCGCGAGCAATTTTCTACTGGATTCCCATCTGTCTTGCCCACTCCGATCTCCTAATGTTCTCTCCCCAGTGAGCCATAACTTTCTACTGGATTCCCATCTCTCTTGCCCCCTCTTATCTCCCAAGCTTTGTTTCCCCAGTGTGCGATAGCTTTCTACTGGATTTCCCTCTGTCTTCCCCTTCAGATCTCCCAAGGTTCTTTCCCCCCCAACTGCTTGCCATTTTCTACTGGATTCCCCTCTGTCTTGCCCCCTCCGATCTCCCAAGGTTCTTTCCCAAGTGTGCGATAGCTTTCTACTGGATTCCCCTCTGTCTTACCCCCTCCGATCTCCCAAGGTTCTTTCCTCAGCATATGGCAACTTTCTACTGGATTCCCCTCTGTCTTACCCCCTCCGATCTCCCAAGGTTCTTTCCCCCCTCCCCCCCCCCGTGTGCCATATCTTTCTACTGGATTCCCCTCTGTCTTGCCTCCTGGCATCTCCCAAGCTTTGTGTCCCCAGTGTGCTATAGCTTTCTACTGGATTTCCCTTTGTCTTGCCCCCTCCGATCTCCAAAGGTTCTTTCCTCAGCAAATGGCATCTTTCTACTGGATTCCCCTCTGTCTTGCCCCCTCCGATCTCCCAAGGTTCTTTCCTCAGCAAATGGCATCTTTCTACTGGATTCCCCTCTGTCTTGCCCCCTCCGATCTCCCAAGGTTCTTTCCTCAGCAAATGGCATCTTTCTACTGGATTCCCCTCTGTCTTGCCCCCTCCGATCTCCCAAGGTTCTTTCCTCAGCAAATGGCATCTTTCTACTGAATTCCCCTCTGTCTTGTCTCCTGACATGTCCCAAGCTTTGTTTCCCCAGTGTGCGATAGCTTTCTACTGGATTTCCCTCCGTCTTGCCCACTCTGATCTCCCAAGGTTCTCTCAACCCCCCACATGCCATATCTTTCTACTGGATTCCCCTCTGTCTTGCCCCCTCCGATCTCCCGAGGTTCTTTCCTCAGCTTATGGCATGTTTCTATTGGATTCCCCTCTGTCTTGCCTCCAAGCATCTCCCAAGGTTCTCCCCCCCCCATGCCATTTTGTACTGGATTCCCATCTCTCTTGCCCCCTCTGATCTCCCAAGGTTATCGCCCCCCCCCCCCACCGCGTGCCATATCTTTCTACTGGAATTCCCCTCTGTCTTGCCCCTCCGATCTCCCAAGGTTCTCCCCCCCCCCCCCCCCGTGCCATTTTCTACTGGATTACCCTCTGTCTTGCCCCCTCTTATCTGCCAAGCTTTATTTTCCCCCCCATGCCATTTTCTACTGGATTCCCATCTCTCTTGCCCCCTCTTATCTCCCAAGCTTTGTTTCCCCAGTGTGCGATAGCTTTCTACTGGACTCCACTGTCTTGCCCCCTCCGATCTCCCAAGGTTCTCCCCCCCCCCCCGCGTACGATTTTCTATTGGATTCCCATCTCTCTTGCCCCCTCTTATCTCCCAAGCTTTGTTTCCCCAGTGTGCGATAGCTTTCTACTGGATTTCCCTCTGTCTTGCCCCCTCCGATCTCCCAAGGTTCTTTCCCAAGTGTGCGATAGCTTTCTACTGGATTCCCCTCTGTCTTGCCCCCTCTGATCTCCCAAGGTTATCCCCCCCCCCCCCGCGTGCCATATCTTTCTACTGGATTCCCTTCTGTCTTGCCCCTCCGATCTCCCAAGGTTCTTTTCTCAGCGTATGGCAACTTTCTACTGGAGTCCCCTCTGTCTTGCCCCCTCCAATCTCCCAAGGTTCTTTCCTTAGCATATGGCATGTTTCTATTGGATTCCCATCTCTCTTGCCCCCACTTATCTCCCAAGGTTATTTCCCCAGTGAGCCATATCTTTCTACTGGATTCCCCTCTGTTTTGCCCCCTCAGATCTCCCAAGGTTCTTTCCCCAGCGTGCGATAGCTTTCTACTGGATTCCCCTCTGTCTTGCCCCCTCCGATCTCCCAAGGTTCTTTCCTCAGCATATGGCATCTTTCTACTGGATTCCCCTCGGTCTTGCCTCCTGGCATGTCCCAAGCTTTGTTTCCCCAGTGTGGGATAGATTTCCCTCTGTCTTGCCCCCTCCGATCTTCCAAGGTTCTTTCCTCAGCGTATATGGCATCTTTCTACTGGATTCCCCTCTGTCTTGCCCCCTCCGATCTCCCAAGGTTCTTTCCCCCCCTCCCCCCGCGTGCCATATCTTTCTACTGGATTCCCCTCTGTCTTGCCTCCTCGCATCTCCCAAGGTTATTTCCCCAGTGTGCCATAACTTTCTACAGGATTCCCCTCATTCTTGCCCCCTCCGATCTCCCAAGGTCCTTTCCCAAGTGTGCGATAGCTTTCTACTTGATTCCCCTCTTTCTTGCCCCGTTCGCTCTCCCAAGGTTCTCTCCCCCCCCCCCCCGCCCCGCATGCCATATATTTCTGCTGGATTCCCCTCTGTCTTGCCTCCTCGCATCTCCCAAGCTTCTTTCCTCAGTGAGCCATAACTTTCTCCTGGACTCCCCTCTGTCTTGCCCCCCCCGCCCCCCCCACCGATCTCCAAAGGTTCTCCCCCCCCCCCCCCGCGTGCCATATCTTTCTACTGGATTCCCCTCTGTCTTGTCTCCTGGCATCTCCCAAGCTTTGTGTCCCCAGTGTGCGATAGCTTTCTACTGGATTTCCCTCTGTCTTACCCCCTCTGATCTCCCAAGGTTCTTTCCTCAGCATATGGCATCTTTCTACTGGATTCCCCTCTGTCTTGCCTCCTCCGAAATCCCAAGGTTCTTTCCCCAGTGTGCCATAACTTTCTACTGGATTCCACTGTCTTGCCCCCTCCGATCTCCCAAGGTTCTCCCCCCCCCCCTACGAGCAATTTTCTACTGGATTCCCGTCTGTCTTGCCCACTCCGATCTCCTAAGGTTCTCTCCCCAGTGAGCCATAACTTTCTACTGGATTCCCATCTCTCTTGCCCCCTCTTATCTCCCAAGCTTTGTTTCCCCAGTGTGCGATAGCTTTCTACTGGATTTCCCTCTGTCTTGCCCCTTCAGATCTCCCAAGGTTCTTTCCCCCCCAACTGCTTGCCATTTTCTACTGGATTCCCCTCTGTCTTGCCCCCTCCGATCTCCCAAGGTTCTTTCCCAAGTGTGCGATAGCTTTCTACTGGATTCCCATCTGTCTTGCCCACTCCGATCTCCTAAGGTTCTCTCCCCAGTGAGCCATAACTTTCTACTGGATTCCCATCTCTCTTGCCCCCTCTTATCTCCCAAGCTTTGTTTCCCCAGTGTGCGATAGCTTTCTACTGGATTTCCCTGTCTTGCCCCTTCAGATCTCCCAAGGTTCTTTCCCCCCCAACTGCTTGCCATTTTCTACTGGATTCCCCTCTGTGTTGCCCCCTCCGATCTCCCAAGGTTCTTTCCTCAGCATATGGCATCTTTCTACTGGATTCCCCTCTGTCTTACCCCCTCCGATCTCCCAAGGTTCTTTCCCCCCTCCCCCCCCCCCCCCGTGTGCCATATCTTTCTACTGGATTCCCCTCTGTCTTGCCTCCTGGCATCTCCCAAGCTTTGTGTCCCCAGTGTGCTATAGCTTTCTACTGGATTTCCCTTTGTCTTGCCCCCTCCGATCTCCCAAGGTTCTTTCCTCAGCAAATGGCATCTTTCTACTGGATTCCCCTCTGTCTTGCCCCCTCCGATCTCCCAAGGTTCTTTCCTCAGCAAATGGCATCTTTCTACTGGATTCCCCTCTGTCTTGCCCCCTCCGATCTCCCAAGGTTCTTTCCTCAGCAAATGGCATCTTTCTACTGGACTCCCCTCTGTATTGCCCCCTCCGATCTCCCAAGGTTCTCCCCCCCCCCTGCCATTTTCTACTGGGTCCCCCTCTGTCTTGCCCCCTCCTATCTCCCAAGCTTTGTTTCCCCAGCGTGCGATAGCTTTCTACTGGATTTCCCTCTGTCTTGCTCCCTCCGATCTCCCGAGGTTCTTTCCTCAGCTTATGGCATTTTTCTACTGGATTCCCCTCTGTCTTGCCCCCTCCGATCTCCCAAGGTTCTTCCCCCCCCCCCCTGCCATATCTTTCTAATGGATTCCCCTCTGTCTTGCCCCCTCCGATCTCCCAAGGTTCTTTCCCAAGTGTGCGATAGCTTTCTACTGGATTCCCCTCTGTCTTGCCCCCTCTGATCTCCCAAGGTTATCCCCCCCCCCCCCGCGTGCCATATCTTTCTACTGGATTCCCTTCTGTCTTGCCCCTCCGATCTCCCAAGGTTCTTTTCTCAGCGTATGGCAACTTTCTACTGGAGTCCCCTCTGTCTTGCCCCCTCCAATCTCCCAAGGTTCTTTCCTTAGCATATGGCATGTTTCTATTGGATTCCCATCTCTCTTGCCCCCACTTATCTCCCAAGGTTATTTCCCCAGTGAGCCATATCTTTCTACTGGATTCCCATCTGTTTTGCCCCCTCAGATCTCCCAAGGTTCTTTCCCCAGCGTGCGATAGCTTTCTACTGGATTCCCCTCTGTCTTGCCCCCTCCGATCTCCCAAGGTTCTTTCCTCAGCATATGGCATCTTTCTACTGGATTCCCCTCGGTCTTGCCTCCTGGCATGTCCCAACCTTTGTTTCCCCAGTGTGGGATAGATTTCCCTCTGTCTTGCCCCCTCCGATCTTCCAAGGTTCTTTCCTCAGCGTATATGGCATCTTTCTACTGGATTCCCCTCTGTCTTGCCTCCTCGCATCTCCCAAGGTTATTTCCCCAGTGTGCCATAACTTTCTACAGGATTCCCCTCATTCTTGCCCCCTCCGATCTCCCAAGGTCCTTTCCCAAGTGTGCGATAGCTTTCTACTTGATTCCCCTCTTTCTTGCCCCGTTCGCTCTCCCAAGGTTCTCTCCCCCCCCCCCCCGCGTGCCATATCTTTCTACTGGATTCCCTTCTGTCTCGCCCCTCCGATCTCCCAAGGTTCTTTCCTCAGCATATGGCATCTTTCTACTGGATTCCCCTCTGCCTTGCCCCTCCGATCTCCAAAGGTTCTCCCACCCACCTCGAAGTGCCATACCTTTCTACTGGATTCCCCTCGGTCTTGCCTCCTGGCATGTCCCAAGCTTTGTTTCCCCAGTGTGGGATAGATTTCCCTCTGTCTTGCCCCCTCCGATCTTCCAAGGTTCTTTCCTCAGCGTATATGGCATCTCTCTAGTGGATTCCCCTCTGTCTTGCTCCCTCAGATCTCCCAAGGTTCTTTCCCCCCCCCCCTCCCGCGTGCCATATCTTTCTACTGGATTCCCCTCTGTCTTGCCTCCTCCGAAATCCCAAGGTTCTTTCCCCAGTGTGCCATAACTTTCTACTGGATTCCACTGTCTTGCCCCCTCCGATCTCCCAAGGTTCTTCCCCCCCCCCCCCGCGAGCAATTTTCTACTGGATTCCCATCTGTCTTGCCCACTCCGATCTCCTAAGGTTCTCTCCCCAGTGAGCCATAACTTTCTACTGGATTCCCATCTCTCTTGCCCCCTCTTATCTCCCAAGCTTTGTTTCCCCAGTGTGCGATAGCTTTCTACTGGATTTCCCTCTGTCTTGCCCCTTCAGATCTCCCAAGGTTCTTTCCCCCCCAACTGCTTGCCATTTTCTACTGGATTCCCCTCTGTCTTGCCCCCTCCGATCTCCCAAGGTTCTTTCCCAAGTGTGCGATAGCTTTCTACTGGATTCCCCTCTGTCTTGCCCCCTCCGATCTCCCAAGGTTCTTTCCTCAGCATATGGCATCTTTCTACTGGATTCCCCTCTGTCTTACCCCCTCCGATCTCCCAAGGTTCTTTCCCCCCTCCCCCCCCCCCCGTGTGCCATATCTTTCTACTGGATTCCCCTCTGTCTTGCCTCCTGGCATCTCCCAAGCTTTGTGTCCCCAGTGTGCTATAGCTTTCTACTGGATTTCCCTTTGTCTTGCCCCCTCCGATCTCCCAACGTTCTTTCCTCAGCAAATGGCATCTTTCTACTGGACTCCCCTCTGTATTGCCCCCTCCGATCTCCCAAGGTTCTCCCCCCCCCCTGCCATTTTCTACTGGGTCCCCCTCTGTCTTGCCCCCTCCTATCTCCCAAGCTTTGTTTCCCCAGCGTGCGATAGCTTTCTACTGGATTTCCCTCTGTCTTGCTCCCTCCGATCTCCCGAGGTTCTTTCCTCAGCTTATGGCATTTTTCTACTGGATTCCCCTCTGTCTTGCCCCCTCCGATCTCCCAAGGTTCTTCCCCCCCCCCCCCTGCCATATCTTTCTAATGGATTCCCCTCTGTCTTGCCCCCTCCGATCTCCCAAGGTTCTTTCCCAAGTGTGCGATAGCTTTCTACTGGATTCCCCTCTGTCTTGCCCCCTCTGATCTCCCAAGGTTATCCCCCCCCCCCCCCCGCGTGCCATATCTTTCTACTGGATTCCCTTCTGTCTTGCCCCTCCGATCTCCCAAGGTTCTTTTCTCAGCGTATGGCAACTTTCTACTGGAGTCCCCTCTGTCTTGCCCCCTCCAATCTCCCAAGGTTCTTTCCTTAGCATATGGCATGTTTCTATTGGATTCCCATCTCTCTTGCCCCCACTTATCTCCCAAGGTTATTTCCCCAGTGAGCCATATCTTTCTACTGGATTCCCATCTGTTTTGCCCCCTCAGATCTCCCAAGGTTCTTTCCCCAGCGTGCGACAGCTTTCTACTGGATTCCCCTCTGTCTTGCCCCCTCCGATCTCCCAAGGTTCTTTCCTCAGCATATGGCATCTTTCTACTGGATTCCCCTCGGTCTTGCCTCCTGGCATGTCCCAAGCTTTGTTTCCCCAGTGTGGGATAGATTTCCCTCTGTCTTGCCCCCTCCGATCTTCCAAGGTTCTTTCCTCAGCGTATATGGCATCTTTCTACTGGATTCCCCTCTGTCTTGCCTCCTCGCATCTCCCAAGGTTATTTCCCCAGTGTGCCATAACTTTCTACAGGATTCCCCTCATTCTTGCCCCCTCCGATCTCCCAAGGTCCTTTCCCAAGTGTGCGATAGCTTTCTACTTGATTCCCCTCTTTCTTGCCCCGTTCGCTCTCCCAAGGTTCTCTCCCCCCCCCCCCCGCGTGCCATATCTTTCTACTGGATTCCCTTCTGTCTCGCCCCTCCGATCTCCCAAGGTTCTTTCCTCAGCATATGGCATCTTTCTACTGGATTCCCCTCTGCCTTGCCCCTCCGATCTCCAAAGGTTCTCCCACCCACCTCGAAGTGCCATACCTTTCTACTGGATTCCCCTCGGTCTTGCCTCCTGGCATGTCCCAAGCTTTGTTTCCCCAGTGTGGGATAGATTTCCCTCTGTCTTGCCCCCTCCGATCTTCCAAGGTTCTTTCCTCAGCGTATATGGCATCTCTCTAGTGGATTCCCCTCTGTCTTGCTCCCTCAGATCTCCCAAGGTTCTTTCCCCCCCCCCTCCCGCGTGCCATATCTTTCTACTGGATTCCCCTCTGTCTTGCCTCCTCCGAAATCCCAAGGTTCTTTCCCCAGTGTGCCATAACTTTCTACTGGATTCCACTGTCTTGCCCCCTCCGATCTCCCAAGGTTCTTCCCCCCCCCCCCCGCGAGCAATTTTCTACTGGATTCCCATCTGTCTTGCCCACTCCGATCTCCTAAGGTTCTCTCCCCAGTGAGCCATAACTTTCTACTGGATTCCCATCTCTCTTGCCCCCTCTTATCTCCCAAGCTTTGTTTCCCCAGTGTGCGATAGCTTTCTACTGGATTTCCCTCTGTCTTGCCCCTTCAGATCTCCCAAGGTTCTTTCCCCCCCAACTGCTTGCCATTTTCTACTGGATTCCCCTCTGTCTTGCCCCCTCCGATCTCCCAAGGTTCTTTCCCAAGTGTGCGATAGCTTTCTACTGGATTCCCCTCTGTCTTGCCCCCTCCGATCTCCCAAGGTTCTTTCCTCAGCATATGGCATCTTTCTACTGGATTCCCCTCTGTCTTACCCCCTCCGATCTCCCAAGGTTCTTTCCCCCCTCCCCCCCCCCCCGTGTGCCATATCTTTCTACTGGATTCCCCTCTGTCTTGCCTCCTGGCATCTCCCAAGCTTTGTGTCCCCAGTGTGCTATAGCTTTCTACTGGATTTCCCTTTGTCTTGCCCCCTCCGATCTCCCAACGTTCTTTCCTCAGCAAATGGCATCTTTCTACTGGATTCCCCTCTGTCTTGCCCCCTCCGATCTCCCAAGGTTCTTTCCTCAGCAAATGGCATCTTTCTACTGGATTCCCCTCTGTCTTGCCCCCTCCGATCTCCCAAGGTTCTTTCCTCAGCAAATGGCATCTTTCTACTGGACTCCCCTCTGTATTGCCCCCTCCGATCTCCCAAGGTTCTCCCCCCCCCCTGCCATTTTCTACTGGGTCCCCCTCTGTCTTGCCCCCTCCTATCTCCCAAGCTTTGTTTCCCCAGCGTGCGATAGCTTTCTACTGGATTTCCCTCTGTCTTGCTCCCTCCGATCTCCCGAGGTTCTTTCCTCAGCTTATGGCATTTTTCTACTGGATTCCCCTCTGTCTTGCCTCCTCGCATCTCCCAAGGTTATTTCCCCAGTGTGCCACAACTTTCTACAGGACTCCCCTCTGTATTGCCCCCTCCGATATCCCAAGGTTCTCCCCCCCCTGCCATTTTCTACTGGGTCCCCCTCTGTCTTGCCCCCTCCTATCTCCCAAGCTTTGTTTCCCAAGCGTGCGATAGCTTTCTACTGGATTCCCCTCTGTCTTGCCTCCTGGCATCTCCCAAGCTTTTTGTCCCCAGTGTGCGATATCTTTCTACTGGATTCCCTTCTGTCTTGCCCCCTCCGATGTCCCAAGGTTCTTTCCTCAGCATATGGCATCTTTCTACTGGATTCCCCTCTGTCTTGCCTCCTCCGATCTCCCAAGGTTTTTTCCCCAGTGAGCCATATCTTTCTACTGGATTCCCCTCTGTTTTGCCCCCTCAGATCTCCCAAGGTTCTTTCCCCAGCGTGGGATAGCTTTCTACTGGATTCCCCTCTGTCTTGCCCCTCCGATCTCCCAAGTTTCTTCCCCCCCCCCATTCCATTTTCAACTGGATTCCCATCTCTCTTGCCCCCTCTTATCTCCCAAGCTTTGTTTCCCCAGTGTGCGACAGCTTTCTACTGGATTTCCCTCTGTCTTGCCCCTCCGATCTCCCAAGTTTCTCCCCCCCCCCCCCATGCCATTTTCTACTGAATTCCCCTCTGTCTTGAATCCTGGCATCTCCCAAGCTTTTTGTCCCCAGTGAGCCATATCTTTCTACTGGATTCCCCTCTGTCTTGCCCCCTCTTATCTCCCAAGCTTTGTTTCCCCAGTGTGCGATAGCTTTCTACTGGATTTCCCTCTGTCTTGCCCCTTCAGATCTCCCAAGGTTCTTTCCCCCGCAACTGCTTGCCATTTTCTACTGTATTTCCGTCTGTCTTGCCCCCTCCGCTCTCCCTAGGTTCTTTCTCCCCCCCCCCCATGCTATATCTTTCTGCTGGATTCCTCTCTGTCTTGCCCCTCAGATCTCCCAAGGTTCTTCCCCCCCCCCATGCCATTTTCTACTGAATTCCCCTCTGTCTTGAATCCTGGCATCTCCCAAGCTTTTTGTCCCCAGTGAGCCATATCTTTCTACTGGATTCCCCTCTGTCTTGCCTCCTCGCATCTCCCAAGGTTCTTTCCCCAGCGTGCGATAGCTTTCTACTGGATTCCCTTCTGTCTTGCCCCTCAGATCTCCCAAGGTTCTTTCCCCCCCCCCCATGCCATTTTCTACTGGTTTCCCATCTCTCTTGCCCCCTCTGATCTCCCAAGCTTTGTTTCCCCAGTGTGCGATAGCTTTCTACTGGATTTCCCTCTGTCTTGCCCCTTCAGATCTCCCAAGGTTCTTTCCCCCGCAACTGCTTGCCATTTTCTACTGTATTTCCGTCTGTCTTGCCCCCTCCGCTCTCCCTAGGTTCTTTCTCCCCCCCCCCCCATGCTATATCTTTCTGCTGGATTCCTCTCTGTCTTGCCCCTCAGATCTCCCAAGGTTCTTCCCCCCCCCATGCCATTTTCTACTGGTTTCCCATCTCTCTTGCCCCCTCTGATCTCCCAATGTTCTCCCAACCCCCCACATGCCATATCTTTCTACTGGATTCCCCTCTTTCTTGCCCCCTCCGATCTCCCGAGGTTCTTTCCTCAGCTTATGGCATGTTTCTATTGGATTCCCCTCTGTCTTGCCTCCTAGCATCTCCCAAGGTTCTCCCCCCCCCCGTGCCATTTTCTACTGGATTCCCCTGTCTTGCCCCCTCTTATCTGCCAAGCTTTATTTCCCCCCCCATGCCATTTTCTACTGGTTTCCCATCTCTCTTGCCCCCTCTTATCTCCCAAGCTTTGTTTCCCCAGTGTGCGATAGCTTTCTACTGGATTTCCCTCTGTCTTGCCCGTTCAGATCACCCAAGGTTCTTTCCCCCCCAACTGCTTGCCATTTTCTACTGTATTTCCCTCTGTCTTGCCCCCTCCGATCTCCAGAGGTTCTTCCCCCCCCCCCACCGCGTGCCATATCTTACTGCTGGATTCCCCTCTGTCTTGCCTCCTAGCATCTCCCAAGGTTCTCCCCCCCCATGCCATTTTGTACTGGATTCCCATCTATCTTGCCCCCAAGCATCTCCCAAGGTTCTCCCCCCCCCCCCATGCCATTTTGTACTGGATTCCCATGTCTCTTGCCCCCTCTGATCTCCCAAGGTTATCCCCCCCCATGCCATTTTGAACTGGATTCCCATCTATCTTGCCCCCAAGCATCTCCCAAGGTTCTCCCCCCCCATGCCATTTTGTACTGGATTCCCATGTCTCTTGCCCCCTCTGATCTCCCAAGGTTATCCCCCCCCCATGCCATTTTGAACTGGATTCCCATCTCTTTTGCCCCCTCCGATCTCCCAAGGTTATCCCCCCCCCCCCCGCGTGCCATATCTTTCTACTGGATTCCCCTCTGTCTTGCCCCCTCTTATCTGCCAAGCTTTATTTCCCCAGTGTGCCATAGCTTTCTACTGGATTCCCGTCTGTCTTGACTCCTCTGATCTCTCAAGGTTCTCCCAACCACCTCGCGTGCCATAACTTTCTACTGAATTCCCCTCTGTCTTGCCTCCTGGCATATCCCAAGCTTTGTTTCCCCAGTGTGCGATAGCTTTCTACTGGGTTTCCATCTGTCTTTCCCCTCCGATCTCCCAAGGTTCTTTCCCCCCCCCCATGCCATTTTCTACTGGTTTCCCATCTCTCTTGCCCCCTCTGATCTCCCAATGTTCTCCCAACCCCCCACATGCCGTATCTTTCTACTGGATTCCCCTCTGTCTTGCCCCCTCCGATCTCCCGAGGTTCTTTCCTCAGCTTATGGCATGTTTCTATTGGATTCCCCTCTGTCTTGCCTCCTAGCATCTCCCAAGGTTCTCCCCCCCCCCCCCCGATGCCATTTTGTACTGGATTCCCATGTCTCTTGCCCCCTCTGATCTCCCAAGGTTACCCCCCCCCTACCGCGTGCCCTATCTTTCTACTGGATTCCCCTATGTCTTGCCCCCTCTGATCTCCCAAGGTTCTCCCAACCCCTCACGTACCATATCTTTCTACTGAATTCCCCTCTGTCTTGCCTCCTGGCATGTCCCAAGCTCTGTTTCCCCAGTGTGCGATAGCTTTCTACTGGATTTCCCTCTGTCTTGCCCGTTCAGATCACCCAAGGTTCTTTCCCCCCCAACTGCTTGCCATTTTCTACTGTATTTCCCTCTGTCTTGCCCCCTCCGATCTCCAGAGGTTCTTCCCCCCCCCCCACCGCGTGCCATATCTTACTGCTGGATTCCTCTCTGTCTTGCCTCCTCGCATCTCCCAAGGTTATTTCCCCAGTGTGCCATAACTTTCTACTGGATTCCCCTCTGTCTTGCCTCCTCGCATCTCCCAAGGTTATTTCCCCAGTGTGCCATAACTTTCTACAGGATTCCCCTCTTTCTTGCCCCTTCCGCTCTCCCAAGGTTCTTCCCCCCCCCCACATGCCATTTTCTACTGGATTCCCATCTCTCTTGCCCCCTCTTATCTCCCAAGCTTTGTTTCCCCAGTGTGCGATAGCTTTCTACTGGATTCCCCTCTGTCTTGCCCCTCCAATCTCCCAAGTTTCTTCCCCCCCCCATGCCATTTTCTACTGGATTCCCATCTCTCTTGCCCCCTCTTATCTCCCAAGCTTTGTTTCCCCAGTGTGCGATAGCTTTCTACTGGATTCCCATCTGTCTTGCCTCCTCTGATCTCTCAAGGTTCTCCCAACCCTCCACGTGCCATATCTTTCTACTGAATTCCCCTCTGTCTTGCCTCGTGACATGTCCCAAGCTTTGTTTCCCCAGTGTGCGATAGCTTTCTACTGGATTCCCATCTGTCTTGCCCACTCTGATCTCCCAAGGTTCTCTCAACCCCCCACATGCCATATCTTTCTACTGGATTCCCCTCTGTCTTGCCTCCTCGCATCTCCCAAGGTTATTTCCCCAGTGTGCCATAACTTTCTACAGGATTCCCCTCTTTCTTGCCCCTTCCGCTCTCCCAAGGTTCTTCCCCCCCCCCCCACATGCCATTTTCTACTGGATTCCCATCTCTCTTGCCCCCTCTTATCTCCCAAGCTTTGTTTCCCCAGTGTGCGATAGCTTTCTACTGGATTCCCCTCTGTCTTGCCCCTCCAATCTCCCAAGTTTCTTCCCCCCCCCATGCCATTTTCTACTGGATTCCCATCTCTCTTGCCCCCTCTTATCTCCCAAGCTTTGTTTCCCCAGTGTGCGATAGCTTTCTACTGGATTCCCATCTGTCTTGCCTCCTCTGATCTCTCAAGGTTCTCCCAACCCTCCACGTGCCATATCTTTCTACTGAATTCCCCTCTGTCTTGCCTCGTGACATGTCCCAAGCTTTGTTTCCCCAGTGTGCGATAGCTTTCTACTGGATTCCCATCTGTCTTGCCCACTCTGATCTCCCAAGGTTCTCTCAACCCCCCACATGCCATATCTTTCTACTGGATTCCCCTCTGTCTTGCCCCCTCCGATCTCCCGAGGTTCTTTCCTCAGCTTATGGCATGTTTCTATTGGATTCCCCTCTGTCTTGCCCCCTCCGATCTCCCAAGGTTCTTTCCTCAGCTTAGGCATGTTTCTATTGGATTCCCCTCTGTCTTGCCTCCAAGCATCTCCCAAGGTTCTCCCCGCCCCCATGCCATTTTGTACTGGATTCCCATCTCACTTGCCCCCTCTGATCTCCCAAGTTATCCCCCCCCCCCACCGCGTGCCATATCTTTCTACTGGAATTCCCCTCTGTCTTGCCCCTCCGATCTCCCAAGGTTCTACCCCCCCCCCCCGTGCCATTTTCTACTGGATTCCCCTCTGTCTTGCCCCCTCTTATCTGCCAAGGTTTATTTCCCCCCCCCCATGCCATTTTCTTCTGGATTCCCATCTCTCTTGCCCCCTCTTATCTCCCAAGCTTTGTTTCCCCAGTGTGCGATAGCTTTCTACTGGATTTCCCTCTGTCTTGCCCCTTCAGATCTCCCAAGGTTCTTTCCCCCCCAACTGCTTGCCATTTTCTACTGTATTTCCGTCTGTCTTGCCCCCTCCGCTCTCCCGAGGTTCTTTCTCCCCCTCACCCCCGCATGCCATATCTTTCTGCTGGATTCCCGTCTGTCTTGCCTCCTTGCATCTCCCAAGGTTCTTTCCCCAGCGTGCGATAGCTTTCTACTGGATTCCCTTCTGTCTTGCCCCTCCGATCTCCCAAGGTTCTTTTCTCAGCGTGTGGCAACTTTGTACTGGATTCCCCTCTGTCTTGCCTCCTCAGATCTCCCAAGGTTCTTTCCTCAGTGAGCCATAACTTTCTACTGGACTCCCCTCTGTCTTGCCCCCTCTGATCTCCCATGGTTCTCCCCCCCCCCCATGCCATTTTGAACTGGATTCCCATCTCTCTTGCCCCCTCCGATCTCCTAAGGTTCTCTACCCCCCCCCCCCGTGCCATTTTCTACTGGATTCCCCTCCGTCTTGCCCCCTCTTATCTCCCAAGCTTTGTTTCCCCAGTGTGCGATAGCTTTCTACTGGATTCCCCTCCGTCTTGCCCCCTCCAATCTCCCGAGGCTCTTTCCTCCACTTATGGCATGTTTCTATTGGATTCCCCTCCGTATATTGCCTCCTAGCATCTCCCAAGGTTCTCCCCCCCCCATGCCATTTTGTACTGGATTCCCATCTCTCTTGCCCCCTCTGATCTCCCAAGGTTATCCCCCCCCCACCGCGTGCCATATCTTTCTTCCTGATTCCCCTCTGTCTTGCCCCTCCGATCTCCCAAGGTTCTTCCCCCCCCCCCGTGCGATTTTCTACTGGATTCCCCTCTGTCTTACCCCCTCTTATCTGCCAAGCTTTATTCCCCCCCCCATGCCATTTTCTACTGGATTCCCATCTCTCTTGCCCCCTCTTATCTCCCAAGGTTATTTCCCCAGTGAGCCATATCTTTCTACTGGACTCCCCTCTGTATTGCCCCCTCTTATCTCCCAAGCTTTGTTTCCCCAGTGTGGGATAGCTTTCTACTAGATTCCCCTCTGTCTTGCCCCCTCCGATCTCCTAAGGTTCTCTACCCCCCCCCCCGTGCCATTTTCTACTGGATTCCCCTCTGTCTTGCCCCCTCTGATCTCTCAAGGTTCTCCCCCCCCCCTATGCCATTTTGAACTGGATTCCCATCTCTCTTGCCCCCTCTGATCTACCAAGGTTATCCCCCCCCCCCCGCGTGCCATATCTTTCTACGGGATTCCCCTCTGTCTTACCCCCTCTTATCTGCCAAGCTTTATTTCCCCAGTGTGCAATAGCTTTCTACTGGATTTCCCTCTGTCTTGCCCCCTCCGATCTCCTAAGGTTCTCTACCCCCCCCCCCCCGTGCCATTTTCTACTGGATTCCCCTCTGTCTTGCCCCCTCTTATCTCCCAAGCTTTGTTTCCCCAGTGTGCGATATCTTTCTACTGGATTCCCCTCTGCCTTGCCCCCTCCAATCTCCCGAGGCTCTTTCCTCAGTTTATGGCATGTTTCTATTGGATTCCCCTCTGTATATTGCCTCCTAGCATCTCCCAAGGTTCTCCCCCCCCCTATGCCATTTTGTACTGGATTCCCATCTCTCTTGCCCCCTCTGATCTCCCAAGCTTTGTTTCCCCTGTGTGCTTTAGCGTGCCATATCTTTCTTCTGGATTCCCCTCTGTCTTGCCCCTCCGATCTCCCAAGGTTCTTCCCCCCCCCCCGCGTGCGATTTTCTACTGGATTCCCCTCTGTCTTACCCCCTCTTATCTGCCAAGCTTTATTTCCCCCCCCCCATGCCATTTTCTACTGGATTCCCATCTCTCTTGCCCCCTCTTATCTCCCAAGGGTATTTCCCCAGTGAGCCATATCTTTCTACTGGATTCCCCTCTGTCTTGCCCCTCCGATCTCCCAAGTTTCTTTCCCCCCCATGCCATTTTCTACTGGATTCCCATCTCTCTTGCCCCCTCTTATCTCCCAAGCTTTGTTTCCCCTGTGTGCGATAGCTTTCTACTGGATTTCCTTCTGTCTTTCCCCCTCCGATCTCCCGAGGTTCTTTCCTCAGCGTATGTCATCTTTCTAGTGGATTCCCCTCTTTCTTGCCTCCTCCGATCTCCCAAGGTTCTTTCCCCAGCGTGCATAAGCTTTCTACTGGATTCCCCTCTGTCTTGCCCCCTCTGATCTCCCAAGGTTCTCCCCACCCCTATGCCATTTTGAACTGGATTCCCATCTCTCTTGCCCCCTCTGATCTCCCAAGGTTATTCCCCCCCCCCCCGCGTGCCATATCTTTCTACTGGATTCCCCTCTGTCTTGCCCCTCCGATCTCCCAAGGTTCTTTTCTCAGCGTGTGGCAACTTTCTACTGGATTCCCCTCTGTCTTGCCTCCTCCGATCTCCCAAGGTTCTTTCCTCAGTGAGCCATAACCTTCTACTGGACTCCCGTCTGTCTTGCCTCCTCTGATCTCTCAAGGTTCTCCCAACCGCTCACATGCCATATCTTTCTACTGAATTCCCCTTTGTCTTGCCTCCTGGCATGTCCCAAGCTTTGTTTCCCCAGTGTGGGATAGCTTTCTACTGGATTTCCCTCTGTCTTGCCCCCTCTGATCTCCCAAGGTTCTTTCCCCCCCCAACTGCTTGCCATTTTCTACTGTATTTCCCTCTGTCTTGCCCCTCCCATCTCCCAAGGTTCTCCCCCCCCCCACGCATTCCATATCTTTCTACTGGTTTCCTATCTCTCTTGCCCCCTCTTATCTGCCAAGCTTTATTTCCCCAGTGTGCGATAGCTTTCTACTGGATTTCCCTCTGTCCTGCCCCCTCCGATCTCCCAAAGTTCTTTCCCCAGTGTGCGATAGCTTTCTTCTGGATTTCCCTCTGTCTTGCCCCCTCTGATCTCCCAAGGTTCTCCCCCCCCTGCCATTTTCTACTGGACTCCCCTCTGTCTTGCCTCCTCACATCTCCCAAGGTTATTTCCCCAGTGTGCCACAACTTTCTACAGGATTCCCCTCTGTCTTGCCCGCCCTTATCTCCCAAGCTTTGTTTCCCCAGCGTGCCACAACTTTCTAATGGATTTCCCTCTGCCTTGCCCCTCCGATCTCCCAAAGTTCTTCCCCCCCCCCCCGCGTGACATATCTTTCTACTGGATTCCCCTGTGTCTTGCCCCCTCCGATCTCCTAAGGTTCTCCCCCCCACCAAGTGCCATACCTTTCTACTGGATTCCCCTCTCTCTTGGCTCTCCCAAGGTTCTTTCTCACCCCCCCCCCCCCCCGCATGCCATATATTTCTGCTGGATTCCCCTCTGTCTTGCCCCCCCCCCGCCCCCGATCTCCCAAGGTTCATTCCCCAGCGTGCGATAGCTTTCTACTGGATTCCCCTCTGTGTTGCCCCCTCAGATCTCCCAAGGTTCTTTGCTCAGTATATGGCATCTTTCTACTGGATTCCCTACTGCCTTGCCCCTCCGATCTCCCAAGGTTCTCCCCCCCCCCCCCGCGTGCCATTTTCTACTGGATTCCCCTCTGTCTTGCCCCTTCTTATCTCCCAAGCTTTATTTCCCCAGTGTGCTATAACTATCTACTGGATTTCCCTCTGTCTTGCCCCCTCCGATCTCCCAAGGTTCTTTCCTCAGCATATGGCATCTTTCTACTGGATTCCCCTCTGTCTCCCCTCCTCTGAAATCCCAAGGTTCTTTCCCCAGTGTGCCATAACTTTCTACTGGATTCCACTGTCTTGCCCCCTCCGATCTCCCAAGGTTCTCCCCCCCCCGCGTGCCATTTTCTACTGGATTCCCCTCTGTCTTGCCCACTCCGATCTCCTAAGGTTCTCTCCCCAGTGAGCCATAACTTTCTACTGGATTCCCATCTCTCTTGCCCCCTCTTATCTCCCAAGCTTTGTTTCCCCAGTGTGCGATAGCTTTCTACTGGATTTCCCTCTGTCTTGCCCCTTCAGATCTCCCAAGGTTCTTTCCTCAGCATATGGTATCTTTCTACTGGATTCCCCTCTGTCTTGCCTCCTCCGATCTCCCAAGGTTCTTTCCCCCCCCCCCCATGCCATATATTTCTGCTGGATTCCCCTCTGTCTTGCCTCCTCGCATCTCCCAAGGTTCTTTCCCCAGTGAGCCATAACTTTCTACTGGATTACACTGTCTTGCCCCCTCCGATCTCCCAAGGTTCTTTCCCCCCCCCATGCCATATATTTCTGCTGGATTCCCCTCTGTCTTGCCTCCTCGCATCTCCCAAGGTTCTTTCCTCAGTGAGCCATAACTTTCTCCTGGACTCCCATCTCTCTTGCCCCTTCAGATCTCCCAAGGTTCTTTCCTCAGCATATGGCATCTTTCTACTGGATTTCCCTCTGTCTTGCCCCTTCAGATCTCCCAAGGTTCTTTCCTCAGTGAGCCATAACTTTCTACTGGATTCCCCTCTGTCTTGCCCCCTCCGATCTCCCAAGGTTCTTCCCCCCCCCCCCCCCATGCCATATATTTCTGCTGGATTCCCCTCTGTCTTGCCTCCTCGCATCTCCCAAGGTTCTTTCCCCAGTGAGCCATAACTTTCTACTGGATTACACTGTCTTGCCCCCTCCGATCTCCCAAGGTTCTTTCCCCCCCCCCCCCATGCCATATATTTCTGCTGGATTCCCCTCTGTCTTGCCTCCTCGCATCTCCCAAGGTTCTTTCCTCAGTGAGCCATAACTTTCTCCTGGACTCCCCTCTGTCTTGCCCCCCCCCCCGCCCCCGATCTCCCAAGGTTCATTGTTGCAGATCTTCTGATTTATGTGGATTAATTGATTTATTTGGTGCCATAAAGTCTAACACTTCTAAGTGTAAGGTAAACAAGGGCATTGAGGAATTTCTCGAAGATAACATTTTTATTTATGGCCCCCATAAAAAGGGGCTCATAGATAAACATTCCATTCCTTACTGTCAAGGTGATATCTCTGACTGTCTAATCAATGATATATGTACATGTGAAGTTTTCCATACATGAAACTGTATCTTTTCATTACATAGTTTTTTTGTTTATGAATGTGTATCCACCCACCCTATTGAAACCAATAAAAGAGAGCCACGGAGTCAGATCTGCGCTCTCATCTCGAGAAAGCAGCCTCTGCCTCTTTCATGATTCGGCCCCCATGAGAAGCCCACCGGACATTCGCAACTGGTGACCCCGACGTGATAGTTCCGAGACTATACGTGATGGCTTAGGCTGTACGTTTCTTGAACTTCCTTTGCTCACTGCCTGGAAGAGGCTATGCATACATCCCGTCTGAAGCAAGACTAAGGATCCCCTCGTGAGTATAAGAAAGAAGGTTAACCAAGAAGCAGGTGCGACCTGCAAAAACTTGGTAAACCAATCAAGGTTTAAATTATTATTCTAAAAAGAATAATGGAAAAAATTTACAAAAACCAAGCAAATTTAATTTGGCCTTTTTATATTTGGAAATCCGGAAAAGGGCTCTGTAAAAATGTCTATGTGGAAAAGATTGGGCATTTACTTCCACAAGACACAAAGAACCCCTGCAAAAGTGTTATTTTAAAAATTCTTTCTCTAAAATCATCTTCGATTGGTCTCTTAACTCCTCACGGAGATGTTAATTTTTCTGCTTCTCCACTGTTAGAGGAACAATTAGCAACAGAGGAGGGGAATAAATATATGTTTTCTGTCTCTCCACCTAAATTGATTCCACAAGATCATGAAGTAATTAGTTTAAAGGATTGCTTTTTTCTATCTTCCCTTTCCCTGCTTGTAAGAAAAGTTTAACTCTGTAAGTCTGCTTCTTACCTCCCCACATCTCCCCCTCTTCGGGATGTCTGCTGCCTTCCTCCTCCCCCCCCACTTTCTTTTCTTTAGAAGGAGTTTGTCCTGTCCCCCACCTCCCCCCCCCTTTTTTTTCTTTTTTTGGAAGAGCCTGTGTGGTTTAACAAATTGCAGGACAACAACAGAGATAATTTTGAGGCTCGAATGAAGCTTTTGATGAAATTAGCAAAGGGAAATGTTACGTTTGAATGCCGGAGGGCATTTCTTGGACTTGGGAACGATCTTGATATGGTAGATATGATTATATATTTACTTAGTTTTTTTAAAATTTAGATTTATGTTGTAGAATTGAATTTTTTGTATAAGTGCTATTCATTGGCTTTGGTAAATCATTGTATGGATGGTATTTTACTTGGAGCCCCAAAGATATAACCTAATTGGCTTTTAAAAATAAAAAATGATTTTTTTACTGGAAGGAGTAGGGGAGACATGATGGCATTGTTCCAATGTCTCAGGGATTGCCACGGAGAGTCAGGCTGGTTAAGGAGAGAGATGGCTTGGAGCTGGGGAAAAATTTCCTAACAGTTAGAGCAGTTGGTCAGTGGAACGGCTTGCCTCCAGGGGTTGTGAATGCCCCAACACTGAAGGTTTTTGAGAGGATGTTGAATGGTTATTTGTCTGAGATGGTATAGGTTTCCTGCCTAGGCAGGGGGTTGGATTGGAGGACCTCTAGGGTCCCTTCCAACTCTGTTATTGTATTGTATTGTATTGTATTGTATGAATTGCAGATTGTTCCAGTAAAGCATAACTGCATGAAATGTTACAATTCTTTTTGCTCCAAATTTTTCTTTGTTTAAATGCACACGGAGGTATTTTGCTAATTAATTTATGGCAGCTATTGGGGAACCTTTGTTTGGGTTCTTCCGTTTGCGTCTGCCAGTTTATTTAAAGTTCTTTATTTGATTTATTTTTTTCTCCTTTTCGTGCCCTTGCCACAGTTGAAAAGATTAATGAGATTTTGAGCATTCCATTTGTGGATTGCTAACTTGTCAGCTAATTCTTTTGATGTTTTTTAAGACAAAAAGACTCCGTTTTAAAATGTTTTGCCATTATTTTTTTGGGGGGGGGTTTGTTGTAGAAATTGGACTGATTTAATTAATATTATTTTTCCTATTCCAAAATCTGATTTTTAATTTTGTTTTCAGAATAACTTCTTTCTTCAGTGTCCTTTCACTGACTATGTGGTCTGTATTTTTTCTCATTTGCCTGAAGGTCTTTGGCTTGCGTGTTTAATAATTTTTCTTTTCCTACCTTGCAATATTGTTGTTCTTGCAACACTAAAAATAGTCTGTTGCTATTTTAACTTTTCACATCTTTTTTTAACAAGCTTTTTAACTACATTTCTGACTTTTATTATGTGTGTCAATTTATTTTTGATTTTCTAGGTATTTTTTTAAACTATGTTTTTTCTTCAGATTTTTTTTTGATTAACTTTTTTTATCAAACTGCCTGGGGACTGGCACAATCTTGCCATATGCCACTCAACCAGGCCAAGCAAATTGTTTCATCTTGCCCCCAGTGTTTTGGGGCATCCCCCTCTGGGGATACGGAAGTTAATCCCCATGATTTGGCCTTTAATTATTATGGCAAATGGATGTCACCTATGGTTTTTTTGGCTCCTTAGAAGTCAATTCATTTCTCTTTTTGTATTTTTTGGCTACATTTTAACGAGGAGTAACAGCTAATTATGTTATTTCTCATCTTTTTTTTTCAGCTTTTACTGCCTTGGGCAAACTTTTCTTTTTAAAGACTGATAATGTCCTGGCCTATTTTGCATTGGCCTTTTTGTAATCTTGTACTATTTGAAACATTGTTTTAATTTTTGGGCTTTTTTTTATAATTCCACAGGTTAAGCCATTGTGGAACGTGTTAATTGGTCCTTTTAGGACTGTCTTCTCAAACAAATAAAAAAAGAGGGATTTTGGGTACCTAACAATTTGGTGTACCCCAATTTGGCTAATTTGGCATTCCATTCAATAGCCAGGGACAGGCTATTGTGGAAAGGGCAAATTCGACCCTCAAACAAGCCCTGGACAGACATTTGGGGTCCAAAGGCGTAAGCCCCCCGTCACTCCCGGCGTTACAAAATGTATTAAATGTTTGTTTGTATTCTTTGAATTTTCTTAATTTAACCGGATCCCCAGCCTCTACTGCCGCCTCTAGACATTTCTCCACTCCTCCCCTCCCCTCTTCTCGTCCTCTTGTTTATTATAGGCACCTTCCTGATCCAGCTTGGAGAGGTCCTGTTCAATTGATCACTTGGGGAAAAGGCTACGCAGCAGTACAATTACAAGATCGAGTTCTGTGGGTTCCAGCTCGCTGCGTTCGTCCTTGCCATCTCGACCAATTAAAAAAGCAACATGATCCTTTTGTTGATTCTGTCTTTGATCTCTCTTGTCTCTTCTGTCTCTAACCTTTTTTCCTCTGCGTCTCCTATTCCTCCTGATCTACGTGTCTCACTCCCTAAATGTATACTTTTTGAACGTTTGAGTGCCTACATTAGAGTTCCACATTGTCGAGTACAAACCCCTTCCGGGGGTCGTGCGGAGCTTATTTGTAGACAACGCCATCCCTTGCTGCATCCAGCTCAGTGGACATGGCTAAGGGATGGAGATCCGATCCATCCCTCTAACAACACTTATATAATATCTTCTCCTTGTTCTACTTCCTTGTTAATTCTTAACGTTTCCTCTGAGGACTATGGCACTTATGTGTGTTCCCTGTTCTTCCTAAAGCAAAAAAGATCTTTTGTCATGAAAGTTTCCCTTCTTTCCGCTATCCATTTTTCCCCTGGCGTATTTCGCTCCTTGCCCTCTTCCCATGTTTTTGCTCCTGCAGCTCCCCGTTTGCGGCGCTCCTTGTCCGATGCACAACGGAATCAGCACCGTCCCGTAAACTATACCTGGACTATTTTGGACTTTCAAGGAAACATCCTTTATTCCATTTCTAATCGAACTCTGTGGCCTTGGTTTCCTGTGCTTTCCTTTGACTTTGCTGAAATGCTGGTCGGTGCTCATGGATTTAAACATAAGACTAAATGTGACCCTTCCCCTCGACAGGTCTGGAACACTGGCCCAGGCCTGTATATTTGCCCAGGACATCTTACAGAACTCTCCCACCTGGATAAATGTGGAACCACCCCTGATTGGTATTGTAAGTCCTGGCAATGTGTGTCAACCGGAAAGATTTGGTGGACGGCTCCCTATACCTCGGACTATATCAAAGCAGTACTAGGCCCTGATAACAATTTGCCTTGGAATTCCTGTACCAATTGGGCCTGCTGCGGTGTTCGCCTTAACCCCATGACTGTTACCTTTACATCATATGGCAGGAATCTTCCAATTACTGAATGGTTTGCAGGGAAAAAATGGGGGGGAAGGTCAAATGATAACTCCAAAAACAGTCACCCAGGTAATATCTTCACAATTCGTCTTACCATGTCTTTAGAAACATCTCCACCTGTAGGCCCAAACCTGCAACTTAGTTCGCCCTTTTTACAGCCCTTGACAAAAAACAATAATCCATTGGTGACTTTGGTTTCCTCTGCGCGTGATGCCCTCGAGGCAGCCCGTACTTTTCCTCGCAATGATACTAGGTGTTGGTTGTGTATGTCTTCCCAACCCCCTTTTTATGAAGCCATAGGTTCTGCCTTACCTTTTGCCAATAGTACCTCAGATACCACTTGCCGGTGGTCTAATTCTTCTATAACAGTGTCCTCAATTGAAGGTCAAGGTTGTTGCCTTGGGTATGTACCCTCTAACTTTTCTCACTTTTGTATTAATGCTTCTTCTGATGCTTATCACCTTTGCCAATTGTGGTTGCCTGGTGCAAGACTAGGGCTTCCCACAGGTGGATGGACTACTATGCACACCCTCCTTCCCACCGCCGATCTCTCCCGACGGTACAAAGGTCAATTTTTTGTCCCCTCCAATGGCTCTATTTGGGCCTGCTCCACTGGCGCTACTGCATGTGTCAGTGGAGACATTTTATATACACAAAAAGCTTTTTGTATTCAGATATATCTTCTCCCTAAAATGTCTGTTTTTTCTAATAATGAGTTCCTTTCTCGTATGGAAACACCCCAATACCTCTTACGAACAAAACGTGAAATGGTTACTACTATGACTCTGACCCTTCTCCTGGGCCTAGGAGCCACCGGAATGGTTGTGGCTGACCAAAACATCCGCAGGCTCAGTGTTGAAATTGATGCCGATCTCGAACGCATAGAACAATCTATGATTGCTCTCCAGAATTCTCTTACTTCACTATCTGAAGTTGTTTTACAGAATAGAAGGGGTTTGGATTTGCTACTCTTAAAACAGGGCGGTCTGTGTGTAGCTTTGAAAGAGGAATGTTGTTTTTATACCGACAGTTCGGGCATCGTGCTTGACTCTATGGCAGAATTAAATACCCGATTGAAAGACAGAGAGAGAGAACGCTCCCAATCTCACACATGGTATCAAGGAATGTTTAATCTCTCCCCCTGGTTGACTACTCTCCTTTCGGCCCTAGCCGGTCCTTTGATTTTATTACTCCTTGCATGTATAATTGGCCCATGCGTCATGGGGAGACTTTTGGCATTTTTGAAACAGCGACTAAACAGTATTGGAGATGATGTCCTCTTACTGAAGCACACTGTTGAAAACGAATGTAAAAAACCTCTTTTAGAATTTGCCTCTGAGGCTGATGAGGACTCCAAATCAGAAAGCATTCCTTTGGAAAGGTGTATTGGCTCCCTAAGGGCTCTCCCGGAGGGGGGATCCACTGGGGATGTCATAGCTTTAGAGGAATTTTGACCATCTTAAAAAAACAAACAAAAACAGAGGTGATGTTGCAGATCTCATGATTTATGTGGGATTAATTGTTTATTTGGTGCCATGAAGTCTAACACTTCTGAGTGTGAGGTAAACAAGGGCACTAAGGAATTTCTCGAAGATAACATTTTTATTTATGGCCCCCATAAAAAGGGGCTCATAGATAAACATTCCATTCCTTACTGTCACGGTGATATCTCTGACTGTCTAATCAATGATATATGTACATGTGAAGTTTTCCATACATGAAATTGTATCTTTTCATTACGTAGTTTTCTTGTTTATGAATGTGTATCCACCCACCCTATTGAAACCAATAAAAGAGAGCCACGGAGTCAGATCTGGGCTCTCATCCCGAGAAAGCAGCCTCTGCCTCTTTCATGATTCGGCCCCCATGAGAAGCCCACCGCCCAGGATTTCCCTCTGTCTTGCCCCCTCAGATCTCCCAAGGTTCTCCCCCCCCCCCCCGCGTGCCCTATCTTTCTACTGGATTCCCATCTCTCTTGCCCCCTCTGATCTCTCAAGGTTCTCCCAACCCCTCACTTGCCACATCTTTCTACTGAATTCCACTCTGTCTTGCCTCCTGGCATGTCCCAAGCTTTGTTTCCCCAGTGTGGGATAGCTTTCTACTGGATTTCCCTCTGTCTTGCCCCTTCAGATCACCCAAGGTTCTTTCCCCCCCAACTGCTTGCCATTTTCTACTGTATGCCATAACTTTCTACAGGATTCCCCTCTGTCTTGCCCCCTCCGATCTCCCAAGGTTCTCCCCCCCCCCCCCGCGTGCCAAATCTTTCTCCTGGATTCCCCTCTGTCTTGCCTCCTCGCATCTCCCAAGTTTATTTCCCAAGTGTGCGATAGCTTTCTACTGGATTCCCCTCTGTTTTGCCCTTTCCGATCTCCCAGGGTTCTCCCCCCCCCCCCCGCGTGCCATTTTCTACTGGATTCCCCTCTTTCTTGCCCCTTCCGCTCTCCCAAGGTTCTTTCTCCCCCCCCCCCCCCCGCATGCCATATCTTTCTGCTGGATTCCTCTCTGTCTTGCCTCCTCGCATCTCCCAAGGTTATTTCCCCAGTGTGCCATAACTTTCTACTGGATTCCCCTCTGTCTTGCCTCCTCGCATCTCCCAAGGTTATTTCCCCAGTGTGCCATAACTTTCTACAGGATTCCCCTCTGTCTTGCCCCCTCCTATCTCCCAAGCTTTGTTTCCCCAGCGTGAGATAACTTTCTACTGGATTCCCCTCTGTCTTGCCTCCTCGCATCTCCCAAGGTTATTTCCCAAGTGTCCGATAGCTTTCTACTGGATTCCCCTCTGTCTTGCCTCCTCGCATCTCACAAGGTTATTTCCCAAGTGTCCGATAGCTTTCTACTGGATTCCCCTCTGTCTTGCCCCCTCCGATCTCCCAAGGTTCTTTCCTCAGCATATGGCATCTTTCTACTGGATTCCCCTCTGCCTTGCCCCTCCGATCTCCCAAAGTTCTCCCCCCCCCCGTGCCATATCTTTCTACTGGATTCCCCTCTGCCTTGCCCCTCCGATCTCCCAATGTTCTTCGCCCCCCCCCACGTGCCATATCTTTCCACTGGATTCCCCTCTTTCTTGCCCCCTCTTATCTCCCAAGCTTTGTTTCCCCAGTGTGCGATAACTTTCTACTGGATTCCCGTCTATTTTGACCCCCCCCCCCATCTCCCAAGGTTCTTTCCTCAGCAAATGGCATCTTTCTACAGGATTCCCCTCTGTCTTGCCTCCTCCGATCTCCCAAGGTTCTTTGCCCAGTGAGCCATAACTTTCTACTGGAGTCCCCTCTGTCTTGCCTCATGGCATGTCCCAAGCTTTGTTTCCCCAGTGTGGGATAGCTTTCTACTGGATTTCCCTCTGTCTTGCCCCCCCCCCATCTCCCAAGGTTCTTTCCTCAGCAAATGGCATCTTTCTACAGGATTCCCCTCTGTCTTGCTTCCTCCGATCTCCCAACGTTCTTTCCCCAGTGAGCTTTCAACTGGACTACCCTCTGTATTGCCCCCTCTTATCTCCCAAACTTTGTTTCCCCAGTGTGGGATAGCTTTCTACTGGATTTCCCTCTGTCTTGCCCCCTCCGATCTCCCAAGGTTCTTTCCCCAGCGTGCGATAGCTTTCTACTGGATTCCCCTCTATCTTGCCCCTCCGATCTCCCAAGGTTCTTTCCCCCCCCCATGCCATTTTCCACTCTTTTCCCATCTCTCTTGCCCCCTCTGATCTCCCAATGTTATCCCAACCCCCCACATGCCATATCTTTCTACTGGATTCCCCTCTGCCTTGCCCCCTCCGATCTCCCGAGGTTCTTTCCTCAGCTTATGGCGTGTTTCTATTGGATTCCCCTCTGTCTTGCCTCCTAGCATCTCCCAAGGTTCTCTCCCCCCTCCCTATGCCATTTTGTACTGGATTCCCATCTATCTTGCCCCCAAGCATCTCCCAAGGTTCTCCCCCCCCCCCATGCCATTTTGTACTGGATTCCCATCTCTCTTGCCCCCTAGCATCTCCCAAGGTTCCCCACCCCCATGCCATTTTGTACTGGATTCCCATCTCTCTTGCCCCCTCTGATCTCTCAAGGTTCTCCCAACCCCTCACGTGCCACATCTTTCTACTGAATTCCACTCTGTCTTGCCTCCTGGCATGTCCCAAGCTTTGTTTCCCCAGTGTGGGATAGCTTTCTACTGGATTTCCCTTTGTCTTGCCCCTTCAGATCACCCAAGGTTCTTTCCCCCCCAACTGCTTGCCATTTTCTACTGTATGCCATAACTTTCTACAGGATTCCCCTCTGTCTTGCCTCCTCGCATCTCCCAAGGTTATTTCCCAAGTGTGCGATAGCTTTCTACTGGATTCCCCTCTGTTTTGCCCTTTCCGATCTCCCAGGGTTCTTCCCCCCCCCCCCCCGCGTGCCATTTTCTACTGGATTCCCCTCTTTCTTGCCCCTTCCGCTCTCCCAAGGTTCTTTCTCCCCCCCCCCCCCCATGCCATATCTTTCTGCTGGATTCCTCTCTGTCTTGCCTCCTCGCATCTCCCAAGGTTATTTCCCCAGTGTGCCATAACTTTCTACAGGATTCCCCTCTGTCTTGCCCCTTCCTATCTCCCAAGCTTTGTTTCCCCAGTGTGCGATAACTTTCTACTGGATTCCCCTCTGTCTTGCCTCCTCGCATCTCCCAATGTTCTCCCAACCCCCCACATGCCATATCTTTCTACTGGATTCCCCTCTGCCTTGCCCCCTCCGATCTCCCGAGGTTCTTTCCTCAGCTTATGGCATGTTTCTATTGGATTCCCCTCTGTCTTGCCTCCTAGCATCTCCCAAGGTTCTCCCCCCCCTCCCTATGCCATTTTGTACTGGATTCCCATCTGTCTTGCCCCCAAGCATCTCCCAAGGTTCTCCCCCCCCTATGCCATTTTGTACTGGATTCCCATCTCTCTTGCCCCCTAGCATCTCCCAAGGTTCCCCCCCCCCATGCCATTTTGTACTGGATTCCCATCTCTCTTGCCCCCTCTGATCTCTCAAGGTTCTCCCAACCCCTCACGTGCCACATCTTTCTACTGAATTCCACTCTGTCTTGCCTCCTGGCATGTCCCAAGCTTTCTTTCCCCAGTGTGGGATAGCTTTCTACTGGATTTCCCTCTGTCTTGCCCCTTCAGATCACCCAAGGTTCTTTCCCCCCCAACTGCTTGCCATTTTCTACTGTATGCCATAACTTTATACAGGATTCCCCTCTGTCTTGCCCCCTCCGATCTCCCAAGGTTCTCCCCCCCCCCCCGTGCCAAATCTTTCTACTGGATTCCCCTCTGTCTTGCCTCCTCGCATCTCCCAAGGTTATTTCCCCAGTGTGCGATAGCTTTCTACTGGATTCCCCTCTGTTTTGCTCTTTCCGATCTCCCAGGGTTCTTCCCCCCTCCCCGCGTGCCATTTTCTACTGGATTCCCCTCTTTCTTGCCCCTTCCGCTCTCCCAAGGTTCTTTCTCCCCCCCCCCCCCGCATGCCATATCTTTCTGCTGGATTCCTCTCTGTCTTGCCTCCTCGCATCTCCCAAGGTTATTTCCCCAGTGTGCCATAACTTTCTACTGGATTCCCCTCTGTCTTGCCTCCTCGCATCTCCCAAGGTTATTTCCCAAGTGTCCGATAGCTTTCTACTGGATTCCCCTCTGTCTTGCCTCCTCGCATCTCCCAAGGTTATTTCCCAAGTGTCCGATAGCTTTCTACTGGATTCCCCTCTGTCTTGCCCCCTCCGATCTCCCAAGGTTCGTTCCTCAGCATATGGCATCTTTCTACTGGATTCCCCTCTGCCTTGCCCCTCCGATCTCCCAAAGTTCTCCCCCCCCCCCGTGCCATATCTTTCTACTGGATTCCCCTCTGCCTTGCCCCTCCGATCTCCCAAGGTTCTTCCCCCCCCACCACGTGCCATATCTTTCCACTGGATTCCCCTCTTTCTTGCCCCCTCTTATCTCCCAAGCTTTGTTTCCCCAGCATGCGATAACTTTCTACTGGATTCCCCTCTGTCTTGCCTCCTCGCATCTCCCAAGGTTATTTCCCAAGTGTCCGATAGCTTTCTACTGGATTCCCGTCTATCTTGCCCCCCCCCCATCTCCCAAGGTTCTTTCCTCAGCAAATGGCATCTTTCTACAGGATTCCCCTCTGTCTTGCCTCCTCCGATCTCCCAAGGTTCTTTGCCCAGTGAGCCATAACTTTCTACTGGAGTCCCCTCTGTCTTGCCTCATGGCATGTCCCAAGCTTTGTTTCCCCAGTGTGGGATAGCTTTCTTCTGGATTTCCCTCTGTCTTGCCCCCTCCGATCTCCCAAGGTTCTTTCCCCAGCGTGCGATAGCTTTCTACTGGATTCCCCTCTATCTTGCCCCTACGATCTCCCAAGGTTCTTTCCCCCCCCCCATGCCATTTTCCACTCTTTTCCCATCTCTCTTGCCCCCTCTGATCTCCCAATGTTCTCCCAACCCCCCACATGCCATATCTTTCTACTGGATTCCCCTCTGACTTGCCCCCTCCGATCTCCCGAGGTTCTTTCCTCAGCTTATGGCATGTTTGTATTGGATTCCCCTCTGTCTTGCCTCCTAGCATCTCCCAAGGTTCTCTCCCCCCCCCCCCCATGCCATTTTGTACTGGGTTCCCATCTATCTTGCCCCCAAGCATCTCCCAAGGTTCTCCCCCCCCCATGCCATTTTGTACTGGATTCCCATCTCTCTTGCCCCCTAGCATCTCCCAAGGTTCCCCCCCCCCCATGCCATTTTGTACTGGATTCCCATCTCTCTTGCCCCCTCTGATCTCTCAAGGTTCTCCCAACCCCTCACGTGCCACATCTTTCTACTGAATTCCACTCTGTCTTGCCTCCTGGCATGTCCCAAGCTTTGTTTCCCCAGTGTGGGATAGCTTTCTACTGGATTTCCCTCTGTCTTGCCCCTTCAGATCACCCAAGGTTCTTTCCCCCCCAATTGTTTGCCATTTTCTACTGTATGCCAAATCTTTCTACTGGATTCCCCTCTGTCTTGCCTCCTCGCATCTCCCAAGGTTATTTCCCAAGTGTGCAATAGCTTTCTACTGGATTCCCCTCTGTTTTGCCCTTTCCGATCTCCCAGGGTTCTTCCCCCCCCCCCCGCGTGCCATTTTCTACAGGATTCCCCTCTGTCTTGCCACCTCCGATCTCCCAAGGTTCCCCCCCCCCCCCGCATGCCATATCTTTCTGCTGGATTCCTCTCTGTCTTGCCTCCTCGCATCTCCCAAGGTTATTTCCCCAGTGTGCCATAACTTTCTACTGGATTCCCCTCTGTCTTGCCTCCTCGCATCTCCCAAGGTTATTTCCCCAGTGTGCCATAACTTTCTACAGGATTCCCCTCTGTCTTGCCCCCTCCTATCTCCCAAGGTTCTTTGCCCAGTGAGCCATAACTTTCTACTGGAGACCCCTCTGTCTTGCCTCATGGCATGTCCCAAGCTTTGTTTCCCCAGTGTGGGATAGCTTTCTTCTGGATTTCCCTCTGTCTTGCCCCCCCCCCCCCCCATCTCCCAAGGTTCTTTCCTCAGCAAATGGCATCTTTCTACAGGATTCCCCTCTGTCTTGCCTCCTCCGATCTCCCAACGTTCTTTCCCCAGTGAGCCGTAACTTTCCACTGGACTCCCCTCTGTATTGCCCCCTCTTATCTCCCAAACTTTGTTTCCCCAGCGTGCGATAGCTTTCTACTGGATTTCCCTCCGTCTTGCCCACTCTGATCTCCCAAGGTTCTCTCAACCCCCCACATGCCATATCTTTCTACTGGATTCCCCTCTGTCTTGCCCCCTCCGATCTCCCGAGGTTCTTTCCTCAGCTTATGGCATGTTTCTATTGGATTCCCCTCTGTCTTGCCTCCTAGCATCTCCCAAGGTTCTCCCCCCCCCATGCCATTTTGTACTGGATTCCCATCTATCTTGCCCCCAAGCATCTCCCAAGGTTCTCCCCCCCCCCCTATGCCATTTTGTACTGGATTCCCATCTCTCTTGCCCCCTAGCATCTCCCAAGGTTCCCCCCCCCCACATGCCATTTTGTACTGGATTCCCATCTCTCTTGCCCCCTCTGATCTCTCAAGGTTCTCCCAACCCCTCACGTGCCACATCTTTCTACTGAATTCCCCTCTGTCTTGCCTCCTGGCATGTCCCAAGCTTTGTTTCCCCAGTGTGGGATAGCTTTCTACTGGATTTCCCTCTGTCTTGCCCCTTCAGATCACCCAAGGTTCTTTCCCCCCCCAACTGCTTCCCATTTTCTACTGTATTTCCCTCTGTCTTGCCCCCTCCGATCTCCCAAGGTTATTTCCCCAGTGAGCCATAACTTTCTACTGGACTCCCCTCTGTATTGCCTCCTCGCATCTCCCAAGGTTATTTCCCCAGTTTGCCATAACTTTCTACTGGATTTCCCTCTGTCTTGCCTACTCCGATCTCCCAAGGTTTTTTCCCCAGTGAGCCATAACTTTCTACTGGACTCCCCTCTGTATTGCCCCCTCCGATCTCCCAAGGTTCTTCTCCCCCCCCCCCCCCTGTGCCATATCTTTCTACTGGATTCCCCTCTGTCTTGCCCCCTCTGATCTCCCGAGGTTCTTTCCTCAGCTTATGGCATGTTTCTATTGGATTCCCCTCCGTCTTGCCTCCTAGCATCTCCCAAGGTTCTCCCCCACCCCCTATGCCATTTTGTACTGGATTCCCATCTCTCTTGCCCCCTCTGATCTCCCAAGGTTATCCCCCCCCCACCGCGTGCCATATCTTTCTACTGGAATTCCCCTCTGTCTTGCCCCTCCGATCTCCCAAGGTTCTACCCCCCCCCCCCGTGCCATTTTCTACTGGATTCCCCTCTGTCTTGTCCCCTCTTATCTGCCAAGCTTTATTCCCCCCCCCCCATGCCATTTTCTACTGGATTCCCATCTCTCTTGCCCCCTCTTATCTCCCAAGCTTTGTTTCCCCAGTGTGCGATAGCTTTCTACTGGATTTCCCTCTGTCTTGCCCCTTCAGATCTCCCAAGGTTCTTTCCCCCTTAACTGCTTGCCATTTTCTACTCTATTTCCGTCTGTCTTGCCCCCTCCGCTCTCCCAAGGTTCTTTCTCCCCCTCACCCCCGCATGCCATATCTTTCTGCTGGATTCCCCTCTGTCTTGCCTCCTTGCATCTCCCAAGGTTCTTTCCCCAGCATGCGATAGCTTTCTACTGGGTTTCCATCTGTCTTTCCCCTCCGATCTCCCAAGGTTCTTTCCCCCCCACCCATGCCATTTTCTACTAGTTTCCCATCTCTCTTTCCCCCTCTGATCTCCCAATGTTCTCCCAACCCCCCACATGCCATATCTTTCTACTGTATTCCCCTCTGCCTTGCCCCCTCCGATCTCCCGAGGTTCTTTCCTCAGCTTATGGCATGTTTCTATTGGATTCCCCTCTGTCTTGCCTCCTAGCATCTCCCAAGGTTCTCCCCCCCCCCAATGCCATTTTGTACTGGATTCCCATGTCTCTTGCCCTCTCTGATCTCCCAAGGTTATCCCCCCCCACCGCGTGCCCTATCTTTCTACTGGATTCCCCTATGTCTTGCCCCCTCTGATCTCCCAAGGTTCTCCCAACCCCTATGCCATTTTGTACTGGATTCCCCTCTGTCTTGCCTCCTCCGATCTCCCAAGGTTTTTTCCCCAGTGAGCCATAACTTTCTACTGGACTCCCCTCTGTATTGCCCCCTCCGATCTCCCAAGGTTCTCCCCCCCCCCGTGCCATATCTTTCTACTGGATTCCCCTCTGTCTTGCCCCCTCTGATCTCCCGAGGTTCTTTCCTCAGCTTATGGCATGTTTCTATTGGATTCCCCTCCGTCTTGCCTCCTAGCATCTCCCAAGGTTCTCCCCCACCCCCTATACCATTTTGTACTGGATTCCCATCTCTCTTGCCCCCTCTGATCTCCCAAGGTTATCCCCCCCCCCCCCCCGCGTGCCATATCCTTCTACTGGATTCCCTTCTGTCTTGCCCCTCCGATCTCCCAAGGTTCTTTTCTCAGCGTATGGCAACTTTCTACTGGAGTCCCCTCTGTCTTGCCCCCTCCAATCTCCCAAGGTTCTTTCCTTAGCTTATGGCATGTTTCTATTGGATTCCCATCTATCTTGCCCCCACTTATCTCCCAAGGTTATTTCCCCAGTGAGCCATATCTTTCTATTGGATTCCCCTCTGTTTTGCCCCCTCAGATCTCCCAAGGTTCTTTCCCCAGCGTGTGATAGCTTTCTACTGGATTCCCCTCTGTCTTGCCCCCTCCGGTCTCCCAAGGTTGTTATCTCAGCGTGTGGCAACTTTCTACTAGATTCCCCTCTGTCTTGCCCCCTCCAATCTCCCAAGGTTCTTTCCTCAGCTTATGGCATGTTTCTATTGGATTCCCATCTCTCTTGCCCTCTCTTATCTCCCAAGGTTATTTCCCCAGCGTGCGATAGCTTTCTACTGGATTCCCCTCTGTCTTGCCCCCTCCGATCTCCCAAGGTTCTTTCCTCAGCTTAGGCATGTTTCTATTGGATTCCCCTCTGTCTTGCCTCCTAGCATCTCCCAAGGTTCTCCTCCCCCCCATGCCATTTTGTACTGGATTCCCATCTCTCTTGCCCCCTCAGATCTCCCAAGGTTCTTTCCCAAGCGTGCGATAGCTTTCTACTGGATTCCCCTCTGTCTTGCCCCCTCCGGTCTCCCAAGGTTCTTTTCTCAGCGTGTGGCAACTTTCTACTGGATTCCCCTCTGTCTTGCCCCCTCCAATCTCCCAAGGTTCTTTCCTCAGCTTATGGCATGTTTCTATTGGATTCCCCTCTGTCTTGCCCCCTCCGATCTCCCAAGGTTCTTTCCTCAGCTTAGGCATGTTTCTATTGGATTCCCCTCTGTCTTGCCTCCTAGCATCTCCCAAGGTTCTCCCCCCCCCATGCCATTTTGTACTGGATTCCCATCTCTCTTGCCCCCTCTGATCTCCCAAGGTTATCCCCCCCCCCACCGCGTGCCATATCTTTCTACTGGATTCCCCTCTGTCTTGCCCCTCCGATCTCCCAAGGTTATCCCCCCCCCCACCGCGTGCCATATCTTTCTACTGGATTCCCCTCTGTCTTGCCCCTCCGATCTCCCAAGGTTCTCCCCCCCCCCCCGCGTGCGATTTTCTATTGGATTCCCATCTCTCTTGCCCCCTCTTATCTCGCAAGCTTTGTTTCCCCAGTGTGCGATAGCTTTCTACTGGGTTTCCATCTGTCTTTCCCCTCCGATCTCCCAAGGTTCTTTCCCCCCCCCCCATGCCATTTTCTACTGGTTTCCCATCTCTCTTGCCCCCTCTGATCTCCCAATGTTCTCCCAACCCCCCACATGCCATATCTTTCTACTGGATTCCCCTCTGCCTTGCCCCCTCTGATCTCTCAAGGTTCTCCCAACCCCTCATGTGCTATATCTTTCTACTGAATTCCCCTCTGTCTTGCCTCCTGGCATGTCCCAAGCTTTGTTTCCCCAGTGTGGGATAGCTTTCTACTGGATTTCTCTCTGTCTTGCCCCTTCAGATCACCCAAGGTTCTTTCCCCCCCAACTGCTTGCCATTTTCTACTGTATTTCCCTCTGTCTTGCCCCCTCCGATCTCCCAAGGTTCTCCCCCCCCCCCCGCGTGCCATATCTTTCTACTGGATTCCCTCTGTCTTGCCTCCTCGCATCTCCCAAGGTTATTTCCCAAGTGTGCGATAGCTTTCTACTGGATTCCCCTCTGTCTTGCCCCTCCGATCTCCCAAGGTTCTCCCCCCCCCCGTGCCATTTTCTACTGGATTCCCCTCTGTCTTGCCTCCTGGCATGTCCCAAGCTTTGTTTCCCCAGTGTGCGATAGCTTTCTACTGGATTTCCCTCTGTCTTGCCCACTCTGATCTCCCAAGGTTCTCTCAACCCCCCACATGACATATCTTTCTACTGGATTCCCCTCTGTCTTGCCCCTCCAATCTCCCAAATTTCTTCCCCCCCCCCCCCAATGCCATTTTCTACTGGATTCCCATCTCTCTTGCCACCTCTTATCTCCCAAGCTTTGTTTCCCCAGTGTGCGATAGCTTTCTACTGGATTCCCATCTGCCTTGCCTCCTCTGATCTCTCAAGGTTCTCCCAACCCTCCACGTGCCATATCTTTCTACTGAATTCCCCTCTGTCTTGCCTCCTGACATGTCCCAAGCTTTGTTTCCCCAGTGTGCGATAGCTTTCTACTGGATTTCCCTCTGTCTTGCCCACTCTGATCTCCCAAGGTTCTCTCAACCCCCCACATGACATATCTTTCTACTGGATTCCCCTCTGTCTTGCCCCCTCCGATCTCCCGAGGTTCTTTCCTCAGCTTATGGCATGTTTCTATTGGATTCCCCTCTGTCTTGCCTCCAAGCATCTCCCAAGGTTCTCCCCCCCCTATGCCATTTTGTACTGGATTCCCATCTCTCTTGCCCCCTCTGATCTCCCAAGGTTATCCCCCCCCACCGCGTGCCCTATCTTTCTACTGGATTCCCCTATGTCTTGCCCCCTCTGATCTCCCAAGGTTCTCCCAACCCCTCACGTGCCATATCTTTCTACTGAATTCCCCTCTGTCTTGCCTCCTGGCATGTCCCAAGCTTTGTTTCCCCAGTGTGGGATAGCTTTCTACTGGATTTCCCTCTGTCTTGCCCCTTCAGATCACCCAAGGTTCTTTCACCCCCAACTGCTTGCCATTTTCTACAGTATTTCCCTCTGTCTTGCCCCCTCCGATCTCCCAAGGTTCTTCCCCCCCCCCCCCGCGTGCCATATCTTTCTACTGGATTCCCCTCTGTCTTGCCTCCTCCGATCTCCCAAGGTTATTTCCCAAGTGTGCGATAGCTTTCTACTGGATTCCCCTCTGTTTTGCCCCCTCCGATCTCCCATGGTTCTTCCCGCCCCCCCCCGCCCCCGCGTGCCATTTTCTACTGGATTCCCCTCTTTCTTGCCCCTTCCGCTCTCCCAAGGTTCTTTCTCCCCGCCCCCCCCCCCCCGCATGCCATATCTTACTGCTGGATTCCTCTCTGTCTTGCCTCCTCGCATCTCCCAAGGTTATTTCCCCAGTGTGCCATAACTTTCTACTGGATTCCCCTCTGTCTTGCCTCCTCCGATCTCCCAAGGTTATTTCCCAAGTGTGGGATAGCTTTCTACAGGATTCCCCTCTTTCTTGCCCTTTCCGCTCTCCCAAGGTTCTTCCCCCCCCCCCATGCCATTTTCTACTGGATTCCCATCTCTCTTGCCCCCTCTTATCTCCCAAGCTTTGTTTCCCCAGTGTGCGATAGCTTTCTACTGGATTTCCCTCTGTCTTGCCCCCTCCGATCTCCCAAGGTTCTTTCCTCAGCATATGGCATCTTTCTACTGGATTCCCCTCTGTCTTGCCCCCTCCGATCTCCCAAGGTTCTTCCCCCCCCCCCCCGTGTCATATCTTTCTAATGGATTCCTCTCTGTCTTGCCCCCTCCGATCTCCCAAGGTTCTTTCCCAAGTGTGCGATAGCTTTCTACTGGATTCCCCTCTGTCTTGCCCCCTCTGATCTCCCAAGGTTATCCCCCCCCCCCGCGTGCCATATCTTTCTACTGGATTCCCTTCTGTCTTGCCCCTCCGATCTCCCAAGGTTCTTTTCTCAGCGTATGGCAACTTTCTACTGGAGTCCCCTCTGTCTTGCCCCCTCCAATCTCCCAAGGTTCTTTCCTTAGCATATGGCATGTTTCTATTGGATTCCCATCTCTCTTGCCCCCACTTATCTCCCAAGGTTATTTCCCCAGTGAGCCATATCTTTCTACTGGATTCCCCTCTGTTTTGCCCCCTCAGATCTCCCAAGGTTCTTTCCCCAGCGTGCGATAGCTTTCTACTGGATTCCCCTCTGTCTTGCCCCCTCCGATCTCCCAAGGTTCTTTCCTCAGCATATGGCATCTTTCTACTGGATTCCCCTCGGTCTTGCCTCCTGGCATGTCCCAAGCTTTGTTTCCCCAGTGTGGGATAGATTTCCCTCTGTCTTGCCCCCTCCGATCTTCCAAGGTTCTTTCCTCAGCGTATATGGCATCTTTCTACTGGATTCCCCTCTGTCTTGCCCCCTCCGATCTCCCAAGGTTCTTTCCCCCCCTCCCCCCGCGTGCCATATCTTTCTACTGGATTCCCCTCTGTCTTGCCTCCTCGCATCTCCCAAGGTTATTTCCCCAGTGTGCCATAACTTTCTACAGGATTCCCCTCATTCTTGCCCCCTCCGATCTCCCAAGGTCCTTTCCCAAGTGTGCGATAGCTTTCTACTTGATTCCCCTCTTTCTTGCCCCGTTCGCTCTCCCAAGGTTCTCTCCCCCCCCCCCCGCCCCGCATGCCATATATTTCTGCTGGATTCCCCTCTGTCTTGCCTCCTCGCATCTCCCAAGCTTCTTTCCTCAGTGAGCCATAACTTTCTCCTGGACTCCCCTCTGTCTTGCCCCCCCCGCCCCCCCCCCACCGATCTCCAAAGGTTCTCCCCCCCCCCCGCGTGCCATATCTTTCTACTGGATTCCCCTCTGTCTTGTCTCCTGGCATCTCCCAAGCTTTGTGTCCCCAGTGTGCGATAGCTTTCTACTGGATTTCCCTCTGTCTTACCCCCTCTGATCTCCCAAGGTTCTTTCCTCAGCATATGGCATCTTTCTACTGGATTCCCCTCTGTCTTGCCTCCTCCGAAATCCCAAGGTTCTTTCCCCAGTGTGCCATAACTTTCTACTGGATTCCACTGTCTTGCCCCCTCCGATCTCCCAAGGTTCTTCCCCCCCCCCCCTACGAGCAATTTTCTACTGGATTCCCGTCTGTCTTGCCCACTCTGATCTCCTAAGGTTCTCTCCCCAGTGAGCCATAACTTTCTACTGGATTCCCATCTCTCTTGCCCCCTCTTATCTCCCAAGCTTTGTTTCCCCAGTGTGCGATAGCTTTCTACTGGATTTCCCTCTGTCTTGCCCCTTCAGATCTCCCAAGGTTCTTTCCCCCCCAACTGCTTGCCATTTTCTACTGGATTCCCCTCTGTCTTGCCCCCTCCGATCTCCCAAGGTTCTTTCCCAAGTGTGCGATAGCTTTCTACTGGATTCCCATCTGTCTTGCCCACTCCGATCTCCTAAGGTTCTCTCCCCAGTGAGCCATAACTTTCTACTGGATTCCCATCTCTCTTGCCCCCTCTTATCTCCCAAGCTTTGTTTCCCCAGTGTGCGATAGCTTTCTACTGGATTTCCCTCTGTCTTGCCCCTTCAGATCTCCCAAGGTTCTTTCCCCCCCAACTGCTTGCCATTTTCTACTGGATTCCCCTCTGTGTTGCCCCCTCCGATCTCCCAAGGTTCTTTCCTCAGCATATGGCATCTTTCTACTGGATTCCCCTCTGTCTTACCCCCTCCGATCTCCCAAGGTTCTTTCCCCCCTCCCCCCCCCCGTGTGCCATATCTTTCTACTGGATTCCCCTCTGTCTTGCCTCCTGGCATCTCCCAAGCTTTGTGTCCCCAGTGTGCTATAGCTTTCTACTGGATTTCCCTTTGTCTTGCCCCCTCCGATCTCCCAAGGTTCTTTCCTCAGCAAATGGCATCTTTCTACTGGATTCCCCTCTGTCTTGCCCCCTCCGATCTCCCAAGGTTCTTTCCTCAGCAAATGGCATCTTTCTACTGGATTCCCCTCTGTCTTGCCCCCTCCGATCTCCCAAGGTTCTTTCCTCAGCAAATGGCATCTTTCTACTGGACTCCCCTCTGTATTGCCCCCTCCGATCTCCCAAGGTTCTCCCCCCCCCCTGCCATTTTCTACTGGGTCCCCCTCTGTCTTGCCCCCTCCTATCTCCCAAGCTTTGTTTCCCCAGCGTGCGATAGCTTTCTACTGGATTTCCCTCTGTCTTGCTCCCTCCGATCTCCCAAGGTTCTCCCCCCCCCCCCCTGCCATATCTTTCTAATGGATTCCCCTCTGTCTTGCCCCCTCCGATCTCCCAAGGTTCTTTCCCAAGTGTGCGATAGCTTTCTACTGGATTCCCCTCTGTCTTGCCCCCTCTGATCTCCCAAGGTTATCCCCCCCCCCCCCGCGTGCCATATCTTTCTACTGGATTCCCTTCTGTCTTGCCCCTCCGATCTCCCAAGGTTCTTTTCTCAGCGTATGGCAACTTTCTACTGGAGTCCCCTCTGTCTTGCCCCCTCCAATCTCCCAAGGTTCTTTCCTTAGCATATGGCATGTTTCTATTGGATTCCCATCTCTCTTGCCCCCACTTATCTCCCAAGGTTATTTCCCCAGTGAGCCATATCTTTCTACTGGATTCCCCTCTGTTTTGCCCCCTCAGATCTCCCAAGGTTCTTTCCCCAGCGTGCGATAGCTTTCTACTGGATTCCCCTCTGTCTTGCCCCCTCCGATCTCCCAAGGTTCTTTCCTCAGCATATGGCATCTTTCTACTGGATTCCCCTCGGTCTTGCCTCCTGGCATGTCCCAAGCTTTGTTTCCCCAGTGTGGGATAGATTTCCCTCTGTCTTGCCCCCTCCGATCTTCCAAGGTTCTTTCCTCAGCGTATATGGCATCTTTCTACTGGATTCCCCTCTGTCTTGCCTCCTCGCATCTCCCAAGGTTATTTCCCCAGTGTGCCATAACTTTCTACAGGATTCCCCTCATTCTTGCCCCCTCCGATCTCCCAAGGTCCTTTCCCAAGTGTGCGATAGCTTTCTACTTGATTCCCCTCTTTCTTGCCCCGTTCGCTCTCCCAAGGTTCTCTCCCCCCCCCCCGCGTGCCATATCTTTCTACTGGATTCCCTTCAGTCTCGCCCCTCCGATCTCCCAAGGTTCTTTCCTCAGCATATGGCATCTTTCTACTGGATTCCCCTCTGCCTTGCCCCTCCGATCTCCAAAGGTTCTCCCACCCACCTCGAAGTGCCATACCTTTCTACTGGATTCCCCTCGGTCTTGCCTCCTGGCATGTCCCAAGCTTTGTTTCCCCAGTGTGGGATAGATTTCCCTCTGTCTTGCCCCCTCCGATCTTCCAAGGTTCTTTCCTCAGCGTATATGGCATCTCTCTAGTGGATTCCCCTCTGTCTTGCTCCCTCAGATCTCCCAAGGTTCTTTCCCCCCCCCCCTCCCGCGTGCCATATCTTTCTACTGGATTCCCCTCTGTCTTGCCTCCTCCGAAATCCCAAGGTTCTTTCCCCAGTGTGCCATAACTTTCTACTGGATTCCACTGTCTTGCCCCCTCCGATCTCCCAAGGTTCTTCCCCCCCCCCCCGCGAGCAATTTTCTACTGGATTCCCATCTGTCTTGCCCACTCCGATCTCCTAAGGTTCTCTCCCCAGTGAGCCATAACTTTCTACTGGATTCCCATCTCTCTTGCCCCCTCTTATCTCCCAAGCTTTGTTTCCCCAGTGTGCGATAGCTTTCTACTGGATTTCCCTCTGTCTTGCCCCTTCAGATCTCCCAAGGTTCTTTCCCCCCCAACTGCTTGCCATTTTCTACTGGATTCCCCTCTGTCTTGCCCCCTCCGATCTCCCAAGGTTCTTTCCCAAGTGTGCGATAGCTTTCTACTGGATTCCCCTCTGTCTTGCCCCCTCCGATCTCCCAAGGTTCTTTCCTCAGCATATGGCATCTTTCTACTGGATTCCCCTCTGTCTTACCCCCTCCGATCTCCCAAGGTTCTTTCCCCCCTCCCCCCCCCCCCCCGTGTGCCATATCTTTCTACTGGATTCCCCTCTGTCTTGCCTCCTGGCATCTCCCAAGCTTTGTGTCCCCAGTGTGCTATAGCTTTCTACTGGATTTCCCTTTGTCTTGCCCCCTCCGATCTCCCAACGTTCTTTCCTCAGCAAATGGCATCTTTCTACTGGATTCCCCTCTGTCTTGCCCCCTCCGATCTCCCAAGGTTCTTTCCTCAGCAAATGGCATCTTTCTACTGGATTCCCCTCTGTCTTGCTCCCTCCGATCTCCCAAGGTTCTTTCCTCAGCAAATGGCATCTTTCTACTGGACTCCCCTCTGTATTGCCCCCTCCGATCTCCCAAGGTTCTCCCCCCCCCCTGCCATTTTCTACTGGGTCCCCCTCTGTCTTGCCCCCTCCTATCTCCCAAGCTTTGTTTCCCCAGCGTGCGATAGCTTTCTACTGGATTTCCCTCTGTCTTGCTCCCTCCGATCTCACGAGGTTCTTTCCTCAGCTTATGGCATTTTTCTACTGGATTCCCCTCTGTCTTGCCTCCTCGCATCTCCCAAGGTTATTTCCCCAGTGTGCCACAACTTTCTACAGGACTCCCCTCTGTATTGCCCCCTCCGATATCCCAAGGTTCTCCCCCCCCTGCCATTTTCTACTGGGTCCCCCTCTGTCTTGCCCCCTCCTATCTCCCAAGCTTTGTTTCCCAAGCGTGCGATAGCTTTCTACTGGATTCCCCTCTGTCTTGCCTCCTGGCATCTCCCAAGCTTTTTGTCCCCAGTGTGCGATATCTTTCTACTGGATTCCCTTCTGTCTTGCCCCCTCCGATGTCCCAAGGTTCTTTCCTCAGCATATGGCATCTTTCTACTGGATTCCCCTCTGTCTTGCCTCCTCCGATCTCCCAAGGTTTTTTCCCCAGTGAGCCATATCTTTCTACTGGATTCCCCTCTGTTTTGCCCCCTCAGATCTCCCAAGGTTCTTTCCCCAGCGTGGGATAGCTTTCTACTGGATTCCCCTCTGTCTTGCCCCTCCGATCTCCCAAGTTTCTTCCCCCCCCCCCATTCCATTTTCAACTGGATTCCCATCTCTCTTGCCCCCTCTTATCTCCCAAGCTTTGTTTCCCCAGTGTGCGACAGCTTTCTACTGGATTTCCCTCTGTCTTGCCCCTCCGATCTCCCAAGTTTCTTCCCCCCCCCCATGCCATTTTCTACTGAATTCCCCTCTGTCTTGAATCCTGGCATCTCCCAAGCTTTTTGTCCCCAGTGAGCCATATCTTTCTACTGGATTCCCCTCTGTCTTGCCCCCTCTTATCTGCCAAGCTTTATTTCCCTAGTGTGGGATAGCTTTCTACTGGATTCCCCTCTGTCTTGCCCCCTCCGATCTCCCAAGGTTCTTTCCCCCCCAACTGCTTGCCATTTTCTACTGGATTCCCATCTCTCTTGCCCCCTCTTATCTCCCAAGCTTTGTTTCCCCAGTGTGCGATAGCTTTCTACTGCATTTCCCTCTGTCTTGCCCCCTCCGCTACCCCAAGGTTCTTTCTCCCCCCCCCCCCCCCGCTTGCCATATCTTTCTGCTGGATTCCCCTCTGTCTTGCCTCCTCGCATCTCCCAAGGTTCTTTCCCCAGCTTGCGATAGCTTTCTACTGGATTCCCTTCTGTCTTGCCCCTCAGATCTCCCAAGGTTCTTTCCCCCCCCCCATGCCATTTTCTACTGGTTTCCCATCTCTCTTGCCCCCTCTGATCTCCCAAGCTTTGTTTCCCCAGTGTGCGATAGCTTTCTACTGGATTTCCCTCTGTCTTGCCCCTTCAGATCTCCCAAGGTTCTTTCCCCCGCAACTGCTTGCCATTTTCTACTGTATTTCCGTCTGTCTTGCCCCCTCCGCTCTCCCTAGGTTCTTTCTCCCCCCCCCCCATGCTATATCTTTCTGCTGGATTCCTCTCTGTCTTGCCCCTCAGATCTCCCAAGGTTCTTCCCCCCCCCATGCCATTTTCTACTGGTTTCCCATCTCTCTTGCCCCCTCTGATCTCCCAATGTTCTCCCAACCCCCCACATGCCATATCTTTCTACTGGATTCCCCTCTTTCTTGCCCCCTCCGATCTCCCGAGGTTCTTTCCTCAGCTTATTCCCCTCTGTCTTGCCTCCTAGCATCTCCCAAGGTTCTCCCCCCCCACCCCGATGCCATTTTGTACTGGATTCCCCTATGTCTTGCCCCCTCTGATCTCCCAAGGTTCTCCCAACCCCTCACGTGCCATATCTTTCTACTGAATTCCCCTCTGTCTTGCCTCCTGGCATGTCCCAAGCTTTGTTTCCCCAGTGTGGGATAGCTTTCTACTGGATTTCCCTCTGTCTTGCCCCCTCCTCTCTCCCTAGGTTCTTTCTCCCCCCCCCCCCCGCATGCCATATCTTTCTGCTGGATTCCCCTCTGTCTTGCCTCCTTGCATCTCCCAAGGTTCTTTCCCCAGCGTGCGATAGCTTTCTACTGGATTCCCTTCTGTCTTGCCCCTCAGATCTCCCAAGGTTCTTTCCCCCCCCCATGCCATTTTCTACTGGTTTCCC